>NC_069505.1:602435045-602657122 GCF_027579735.1 Bombina bombina | reverse complement strand
TTCTCTCTGCGACACCATCCCGACTCGTATTAACAGCTCCTCTAGCACTTGGCGTTGCCGAACCTTTGCTTCGCTACCTGCTGTCTTCTCTCAAGTCCATGGTGGAGACGACGCTACTATCTGTCACACTTGAAGAGCCGTGTTCCTGTTCAACGGCGTAGATTCCGGTAAAATTGTTTCATTTTATCAATATGAATGTTATGTGATGGATAGGTATGGGTCTCAGTGAGACTCTTCTGTACAGATCCGGAATCATGGGATAATTCCTTCCTTAGGGGGGATTTGTGAACAGGGAGGGGTTTCTTAATCATGTTTCTCATGTGATCACCCTGCTTGTTGTAGTGGGTATTGGCTCTGGGGCTGAGACATCTAACATTTCAGGAGAATTGTTTGAAGGCTTTAGTGGGGCCTAGTTGCCGCATTATTCTGGCGTGCTATTTTCGGACTGTATGGTTAACCTTATGACCGGGCGTTGTTATACTGGGTTTTTACGCTTCCGCATTCCTGACCGTGTGGTGACGAAGACAGTCTGTTTCGTTTGGATCTGATCATAGGAGGTGGTGAGTGCCTCAGCCATTGTGGGTGTCTGGTGCCGTTCATTTTATATAGTCCTGTTTTTTTCTCTTTGGTTTTAGCCATGGAGAATTCTGAAGCTGAGACTGTTGTAGTTTCTGATTCCGATTCTTCCTCTTGTGAGGAAGGTGCTTCTGCCCCACTGACGCAGGTCTATCAGTCCTGTCTCTTGTGTCTGCTTAGGGCGCCTGGTTCCTCGGGCTTGGGGAACCAGGGGCCTACTGAGCCATCAGAGCCATCAGCCTCTGGGGGCTCTGTCCCTCAAACGGCGGATTCCCATCAGCACCCTTCCACTACATTTGCGGGTAACCCTAATGTTAATTCTCCCTCCGCACATGGTGATTTGTTTCCCCTGGAGGTGGCAGGTCATTTCGGCTTGAATGTCTTGATGGTGCTGGTTCGCATGCAGGACCCAGAGGTTTCTGCGTGGTTGTGTTCTTGCCCGACTATCCCGGGTGTCCAGACTTCGGGTTCTATTCAGTTTCCCCCGGGGGTGAATATTCCTCCATGTTGCACCTTTTCGTTATCGGATCGTGCGGCTGCGCGTCCTACTCCGTCGTCTTTTCGACTTATTGGGGGATATTCTCCTTTATCAGTCGTGGAATGTGCAGTCCTCGAATGGTGCTTCGAGCTAGACTAGTGGTGTTGATCATCTCCTGTCCTAGCAGGGCTGCCTCATTTTATTTCATCCTGTTAGGATATTTTTTATTTTATTATTCCTTCTGGAATTTCTGGGATGGGCTTGCCTTTATTTGCTTCCATGGAAGTTGTTCACGGACTTGTTAGCTCCGGAGGTTTGTGTGCACCTTGTTAAGTTGTCAGTGACACATGTTGCGCCTGGCAGGTCCAGCGGACCTTGAGTGTTTGTTTTATTGTTACATTGTTTGTTTTCACAAACTACGCTATACATCTAAATCGCGGACTTTTGGGTCCGAATACCGGAAGAGATTGGGCGTGCCAATCTATCCCCCGGGCTTGTGTCGGTTTTCCGCCGCGTCGCTTCTGGCTCTCCTGATAGGGGGGCGGGGCCTTCTCCGCTAGGGCGGTTTTTGGACCTTGGTCTTGGATTTCTTGCTGCCCTTTGGGGGTTGAGGCTCCTCAGGTCTCTGGACCTCATTTTCGTTCCGCTTTTAACGGATCCCTTTATGGTGCTTGATGGTATGCGAGAGATAATAGGTTTCACGCTTGCATTCTCTGTGATACGGCAGCTGTGCTGTTGGGTGACTAGCCTGTGGCTTGCCACGCGGGGGCTGGTTTGCCTCTTCGCTGTTGCTGGAGGTCTCCTCTGGCAGGAACTCAGTTCTGGTTCTGTTTTTTTCCAGAATTCTATTCCACCCTCTTTGAATCGGGGACCGATGTGGGACCCTAGTTTCTGCATGTTGCGGAGTTTGTCTCTGTGTCGAGGGTTCTATCGCCTTGAGATCGGTTTTGCATTTTTTGCGGTCCTTTTTCTTGGGGTTTTCTAGAGTTCCCGTTTTTTCGGGTTACTTCCTTGGGTGAGAGTGTCTGACCGGAATTTGGGTCGGGATCTGGCTCAGGTTTTGTTCGACTTGGGTTTTGAGTTCGTGGAAGACTCTCTGTGACGTCCTCCTCCTTCAGGTCTATTTGTGGATCTGGGATAGGATTGTGTTTTCCGGGTGGTGTTGGTATAGCTCTGTTTATACATGTCCCTGTTTTTTCCCTCCGGTATTCGGGTTGCATCTGGAGGGGGTTCTTCATTTTCTCTCTTTTAGAGAATCTGGTCCCTTCTTATGGCTGTTCGGGCCTTTGTTTCTGTGAGGGACTGTGTTCTGGACTTCCTTTGGGGTCTGTTGGTCTGGGGCTTTGACCTTGAATCAGCATTCCTGTGGAGTGCCTTGGTAAGGGTCACTTTGTCCTCACAGCTTACACAACGGCATCAGTTGTGGGGCCCCGAGATTGCTCCTCGGGTAGTTTCTGCTCCTTTTGGGGCTGGCTCGTTTTTGGTGCTGGTTTCCCTTGCCCTCAGTCTTCCCTTGGGGACTTTTGTCTCTCTGTTGGTGTTTTCCTAATTAGTCCCTGGTTCAGGGATGGAGATACCCTTGGGAATTGGCTTCTGTGTTCCTCTGGTTCTGGTGGGACTCTGCCCGAGTTTCTGGTCGCACTCTTTTGATGTGGCTGGTTGTTTTTTTTCCCTCTCGTTCAGGGAGGGGTGGGACTCCGTCCCTGGACTTTTTCCTGTCGTTGACAGGTCGGTCTTTACGTGTGTGAGCGGTCCTCGTTGCGGCAGTTCTGTGGTGGTGGAGGACGTCCCTGGTTATCTCAGGATCCTAGGCTGTGGTTCTGGTCATCTTTCGACTTGTCAGATGCCTCTGTTTTCTTTTGGATTAATTGGGTCCCTGTTGAGGTGCTCTTGAGGAACTTGGTTTTGCTGGTTCCTTTTATCCCGGGCTGCAGGGTTTTGTCGGGAGGCGCCTCAGTCTCTTTTATGGTTTGAGGCAAACTCCTTGGTCCCTCCAGCTGGGGAGCTGGACAAGGTTTTTTTTTTTCTCTTTGTTCTGTGATTTGCATTATGGCATGCTATTTAGTCGTCTGTGCGTTTTTTCTGTTTCTTGAGATACTTTTCGTTCTCTTTTTCGGTCTCCGCCCTGGTCGTGTTTGGCTGATGATGCCCTTTTTTGGCATCTGGTGAGGCTTTCTTGAGTCACGTGAGCTAGATTGATCTGTCTGTTGGAAGACAGAGATCTGGTTAGTTATCCCTCTACCTTTCTTTTTCCTTTGGGGAGTTGTTGGTCAGTTTATTGGGGGCGTGTGTCTGGGATCTGCCTATGGGCGATAGGGTGCTTCGAGTCCTGTTGGCTTGGTTGCGTTGTGTGTGGTTTTTAGCCAGGCTTGGGACTGTCGTTTGTGTCCTTGGGGCCGTTTTTCTTCATGGTTTTTGCTCTCGGTTTTTGGATGGAGCAGGACTTTTTTTTATGGGATGTGGTTCAGCTCTGGTGGACGCAGATTGGGCCACCTCTTACCTCCAATTCTTGTCATTCAGTGTCCTCTTTGGCTTGGGTATAATTTTCCCACAAGTAATGAATGCGGCTGTGGACTCTTTCCCATTAGGAAGAAAAACATAAATTATGCTTACCTGATCATTTCATTTTCTTCCGTGGGAAAGAGTCCACAGCCCCCCACCCGTTTTTTTTAGGCGTTTCGTGTATAGTCTTCTCGCACCCTTTCACCTTGATATTTCTTCCACTGGTCCTTGTTCCTCAGCAGAATGACTGGGGGATAGGGGAAGTGGGAGGAGTATTTGAGCCTTTGGCTGGTGTGTTTTTGCCTCCTCCTCGTGGCCAGGTTCTTATTTCCCACAAGTAATGAATGCGGCTGTGGACTCTTTCCCACGGAAGAAAATGAAATTATCAGGTAAGCATAATTTATGTTCTCTCTCTCTCTTTTTCTCTCTTTCTTTCTTCTCTCTCTCTCTCTCTCTCTTTCTCTCTCTTTCTTTCTCTTCTCTCTCTCTCTCTTTTCTCTTTTTTTTTTCCTCTCTTTTTTCTCTCTTCTCTTTTTTCTCTCTCTCTCTTTTTTCTCTCTCTCTTTCTTTTTTTCTCTCTTCTTTTCTCTCTCTCTTTCTCTCTCACTCTTTCTCTCTCTCTTTCTCTCACTTTTTTCTTCTCTCTCTCCGCTTTCTTTCTCTCTCTTTCTTCTTTCTCTCTCTCCTCGCTCTCTTTCTTCCTTTCCCTCTCTCTCTCTCTCTCTCTCTCTCTCTCTTTCTTTCTCTCTCTCCCCTCTCTCTCTCTCTCTCTCCTTTTCTCTCTTTCTTTTTCTCTCTCTCTCTTTTTCTCTCTCTCTCTTTTCTCTTTTTCTCTCTCGCTCTCCTTCCTCTCTCTCTCTCTCTCACATAAATGAAACTATTTCCCATACCTTTAATTATGTAGCCAATTAGAGCTAACTGGTAATTAGTTTGTCCACTGCTCTAAGCAATCACATATCTTGCGTATGAGATTTGCAGCATTTTAAATGGAACAAAGATCACATCATTTACTTTTTGGCTTCTCTAGTGAGAGTGGCACAAGCATAATTTGTACACAAACCCCAGCAGTTGTTTAATGTCCTTTTATTATTTACAGGGTTCCAAGATGAAAATGCATTCACAGTATTACAGAAAGCAGAGAAAGAGAGCGCGATAGGGACACACGAGATACTGAAGCTCATTCAGACCCCTGTACAGGTGAGAAGTAATTGTTATTACATTTGTATCTTATTCTATAATGCCTTTATATAACGGATCTAATTCTAAGTTTAAAGGGACATAAATGCAAAATACAATTTTAAACAACTTTTAATTTACTTTAGTATCAAATTTTCTTTATTCTCTTGGTAATTTTGTTGAAAGCAAAGAGTTAAGCTCAGAAGTGTGCACGTATCTGGAGCACTATATAGCAGCAGTTTTGCAAGAATATTATACATTAGCGAAGAGCACTAGATAACAGCACTATTACCTGTCATTGTAGTGCTACAGATACTACCTAGGTATCTCTATAACACACAATATTATACATTAGCAAGAGCACTAGATAACAGCACTAATACCTGTCATGTAGTGCTACAGATACTACCTAGGTATCTCTATAACACACAATATTATACATTAGCAAGAGCACTAGATAACACACTATTACCTGTCATGTAGTGCTACAGATACTACCTAGGTATCTCTATAACACACAATATTATACATTAGCAAGAGCACTAGATAACAGCACTATTACCTGTCATGTAGTGCTACAGATACTACCTAGGTATCTCTATAACACACAATATTATACATTAGCAAGAGCACTAGATAACAGCACTATTACCTGTCATGTAGTGCTACAGATACTACCTAGGTATCTCTATAACACACAATATTATACATTAGCAAGAGCACTAGATAACAGCACTATTACCTGTCATGTAGTGCTACAGATACTACCTAGGTATCTCTATAACACACAATATTATACATTAGCAAGAGCACTAGATAACAGCACTATTACCTGTCATGTAGTGATACAGATACTACCTAGGTATCTCCTATAACACACAATATTATACATTAGCAAGAGCACTAGATAACAGCACTATACCTGTCATGTAGTGCTACAGATACTACCTAGGTATCTCTATAACACACAATATTATACATTAGCAAGAGCACTAGATAACAGCACTATTACCTGTCATGTATTGCTACAGATACTACCTAGGTATCTCTAGTACCACACAATATTATACATTAGCAAGAGCACTAGATAACAGCACTAATACCTGTCATGTAGTGCTACAGATACTACCTAGGTATCTATAATAACACACAATATTATACATTAGCAAGAGCACTAGATAACAGCACTATTACCTGTCATGTAGTGCTACAGATACTACCTAGGTATCTCTATAACACACAATATTATACGATTAGCAAGAGCACTAGATAACAGCACTATTACCTGTCATGTATTGCTACAGATACTACTTAGGTATCTCTGTTAACACAATATTATACATTAGCAAGAGCACTAGATACAGCACTAATTACCTGTCATGTAGTGCTACAGATAGCTACCTAGGTATCTCTATAACACACAATATTATACATTAGCAAGAGCACTAGATAACAGCACTATTACCTGTCATGTAGTGCTACAGATACTACCTAGGTATCTCTATAACACACAATATTATACATTAGCATGAGCACTAGATAACAGCACTATTACCTGTCATGTAGTTGCTACAGATACTACCTAGGTATCTCTATAACACTCAATATTATACATTAGCAAGAGCACTAGATAACAGCACTATTACCGTGTCATGTAGTGCTACAGATCTACCTATGTATCTCTATAACACACAATATTATACATTAGCAAGAGCACTAGATAACAGCACTATTACCTGTCATGTAGTGCTACAGATACTACCTAGGTATCTCTATAACACAATATTATACATTAGCAAGAGCACTAGATAACAGGCACTATTACCCTGTCATGTAGTGTCTACAGATTCTACCTAGGTATCTCTATAACACACAATATTATACATTAGCAAGAGCACTAGATAACAGCACTATTACCTGTCATGTAGTGCTACAGATACTACCTAGGTATCTCTATAAACACACAATATTATACATTAGCAAGAGCACTAGATAACAGCACTAATTACCTGTCATGTATTGCTACAGATACTACCTTAGGTATCTCTGTAACACAATATTATACATTAGCAAGAGCACTAGATAACAGCACTATTACCTGTCAAGTAGTGCTATCAGATGCTACCTAGGTATCTGTAAAACACACAATATTATACATTAGCAAGAGCACTAGATAACAGCACTATTACCTGTCATGTAGTGCTACAGATACTACCTAGGTATCTCTATAACACAATATTATACATTAGCAAGAGCACTAGATAAAGCACTATTACCTGTCATGTAGTGCTACAGATACTACCTAGGTATCTCTATAACACACAATATTATACATTAGCAAGAGCACTAGATAACAGCACTATTACCTGTCATGTAGTGCTACAGATACTACCTAGGTTATCTCTATAACACACAATATTATACATTAGCAAGAGCACTAGATAACAGCACTATTACCTGTCATGTAGTGCTACAGATAGCTACCTAGGTATCTCTATAACACACAATATTATACATTAGCAAGAGCACTAGATAACAGCACTATTACCTGTCATGTAGTGCTACAGATACTACCTAGGTATCTCTATAACACACAATATTATACATTAGCAAG
This sequence comes from Bombina bombina, assembly GCF_027579735.1. Lineage (NCBI taxonomy): Eukaryota > Metazoa > Chordata > Amphibia > Anura > Bombinatoridae > Bombina > Bombina bombina. The sequence goes on along the minus strand of NC_069505.1, from coordinate 602,649,776 downwards.
AGCACTAGATATCAGCACTATTACCTGTCATGTAGTGCTACAGATACTACCTAGGCCCAGTGGCAGAACTTTTTTTCACTTTCTGCAATGAGATTTTTTAAGTGAAAATTTTTCTGCAGGTCATTTTTAAATCAAATTCAATTTTAAATTAGGCAGTTACACTAAAGCACCAGATCAAATTTAAATGGAGAATAAAGCAATATTTAAAGTATTATAATATAGTGCAGTAGTTGAAAATTACATAGGAATTAGCTGCAGACATAGTCTAAACATAGAAGTAGTAATAAAAAAGGTGCATTGCTCATACAAATGTCTTACACTCAGATATCAAAACAGCTTTGTAGACAGTTAAAGGCTAGGGTATGGGCTTGAAACAATCTCTGAGAGCCAGTCAATCAATGCACTACTGCTTTGCAGTGCTACTGCTTATTTCACTGTTCACTTAAAACAGCACTTTGCTCTGGATAAACTGTGATAAGGAAAACTTACACAGACAGTGCAGCCAGATCTCTATAACACATAATATTATACATAGCAAGAAGCACTAGATAACAGCCCTAATTACTACCTGTCATGTTAGTGCTACACGATACTACCTAGGTATCTCTATAACACCAATATTATACATTAGCAAGAGCACTAGATAACAGCACTATTACCTGTCATGTAGTGCTACAGATACTACCTAGGTATCTCTATAACACACAATATTATACTATTAGCAAGAGCACTAGATAACAGCACTATTACCTGTCATGTAGTGCTACAGATACTACCTAGGTATCTCTATAACACACAATATTATACATTAGCAAGAGCACTAGATAACAGCACTATTACCTGTCATGTAGTGCTACAGATACTACCTAGGTATCTCTATAACACACAATATTATACATTAGCAAGAGCACTAGATAGCAGCACTATTACCTGTCATGTAGTGCTACAGATACTACCTAGGTATCTCTATAACACAATATTATACATTAGTAAGAGCACTAGATAACAGCACTATTACCTGTCATGTAGTGCTACAGATACTACCTAGGTATCTCTATAACACACAATATTATACATTAGCAAGAGCACTAGATAACAGCACTATTACCTGTCATGTAGTGCTACAGATACTACCTAGGTATCTCTATAACACACAATATTATACATTAGCAAGATCACTAGATAACAGCACTAATACCTGTCATGTAGTGATACAGATACTACCTAGGTATCTCTATAACACACAATATTATACATCAGCAAGAGCACTACATAACAGCACTATTACCTGTCATGTAGTGCTACAGATACTACCTAGGTATCTCTATAACACACAATATTATACATTAGCAAGAACACTAGATAACAGCACTAATACCTGTCATGTAGTGCTACAGATACTACCTAGGTATCTCTATAACACACAATATTATACATTAGCAAGAGCACTAGATAACAGCACTATTACCTGTCATGTATTGCTACAGATACTACCTAGGTATCTCTGTAACACACAATATTATACATTAGCAAGAGCACTAGATAACAGCACTATTACCTGTCATGTAGTGATACAGATACTACCTAGGTATCTCTATAACACACAATATTATACATTAGCAAGAGCACTAGATAACAGCACTATTACCTGTCATGTATTGCTACAGATACTACTTAGGTATCTCTGTAACACAATATTATACATTAGCAAGAGCACTAGATAACAGCACTATTACCTGTCATGTAGTGCTACAGATACTACCTAGGTATCTCTATAACACACAATATTATACATTAGCAAGATCACTAGATAACAGCACTAATACCTGTCATGTAGTGATACAGATACTACCTAGGTATCTCTATAACACACAATATTATACATCAGCAAGAGCACTACATAACAGCACTATTACCTGTCATGTAGTGCTACAGATACTACCTAGGTATCTCTATAACACACAATATTATACATTAGCAAGAGCACTAGATAACAGCACTAATACCTGTCATGTATTGCTACAGATACTACCTAGGTATCTCTATAACACACAATATTATACATTAGCAAGAGCACTAGATAACAGCACTATTACCTGTCATGTAGTGCTACAGATACTACCTAGGTATCTCTATAACACACAATATTATACATTAGCAAGAGCACTAGATAACAGCACTATTACCTGTCATGTAGTGCTACAGATACTACCTAGGTATCTCTATAACACACAATATTATACATTAGCAAGAGCACTAGATAACAGCACTATTACCTGTCATGTATTGCTACAGATACTACATTAGGTATCTCTGTAACACACAATATTATACATTAGCAAGAGCACTAGATAACAGCACTATTACCTGTCATGTAGTGCTACAGATACTACCTAGGTATCTCTATAACACACAATATTATACATTAGCAAGAGCACTAGATAACAGCACTATTACCTGTCATGTAGTGCTACAGATACTACCTAGGTAGTATCTGTAACACAATATTATACATTAGCAAGAGCACTAGATAACAGCACTATTACCTGTCATGTAGTGCTACAGATACTACCTAGGTATCTCTATAACACACAATATTATACATTAGCAAGAGCACTAGATAACAGCACTATTACCTGTCATGTAGTGCTACAGATACTACCTAGGTATCTCTATAACACATAATATTATACATTAGCAAGAGCACTAGATAACAGCACTATTACCTGTCATGTAGTGCTACAGATACTACCTAGGTATCTCTATAACACATAATATTATACATTAGCAAGAGCACTAGATAACAGCACTATTACCTGTCATGTAGTGCTACAGATACTACCTAGGTATCTCTATAACACACAATATTATACATTAGCAAGAGCACTAGATAACAGCACTATTACCTGTCATGTAGTGCTACAGATACTACCTAGGTATCTCTATAACACACAATATTATACATTAGCAAGAGCACTAGATAACAGCACTATTACCTGTCATGTAGTGCTACAGATACTACCTAGGTATCTCTATAACACACAATATTATACATTAGCAAGAGCACTAGATAACAGCACTATTACCTGTCATGTAGTGCTACAGATACTACCTAGGTATCTCTATAACACACAATATTATACATTAGCAAGAGCACTAGATAACAGCACTATTACCTGTCATGTAGTGCTACAGATACTACCTAGGTATCTCTATAACACACAATATTATACATTAGCAAGAGCACTAGATAACAGCACTATTACCTGTCATGTAGTGCTACAGATACTACCTAGGTATCTCTATAACACACAATATTATACATTAGCAAGAGCACTAGATAACAGCACTATTACCTGTCATGTATTGCTACAGATACTACTTAGGTATCTCTGTAACACAATATTATACATTAGCAAGAGCACTAGATAACAGCACTATTACCTGTCATGTAGTGCTACAGATACTACCTAGGTATCTCTATAACACACAATATTATACATTAGCAAGATCACTAGATAACAGCACTAATACCTGTCATGTAGTGATACAGATACTACCTAGGTATCTCTATAACACACAATATTATACATCAGCAAGAGCACTACATAACAGCACTATTACCTGTCATGTAGTGCTACAGATACTACCTAGGTATCTCTATAACACACAATATTATACATTAGCAAGAGCACTAGATAACAGCACTATTACCTGTCATGTATTGCTACAGATACTACTTAGGTATCTCTATAACACAATATTATACATTAGCAAGAGCACTAGATAACAGCACTATTACCTGTCATGTAGTGCTACAGATGCTACCTAGGTATCTCTATAACACACAATATTATACATTAGCAAGAGCACTAGATAACAGCACTATTACCTGTCATGTAGTGCTACAGATACTACCTAGGTATCTCTATAACACACAATATTATACATTAGCAAGAGCAGTAGATAACAGCACTATTACCTGTCATGTAGTGCTACAGATACTACCTAGGTATCTCTATAACACACAATATTATACATTAGCAAGAGCACTAGATAACAGCACTATTACCTGTCATGTAGTGCTACAGATACTACCTAGGTATCTCTATAACACACAATATTATACATTAGCAAGAGCACTAGATAGCAGCACTATTACCTGTCATGTAGTGCTACAGACGCTACCTAGGTATCTCTATAACACACAATATTATACATTAGCAAGAGCACTAGATAACAGCACTATTACTACCTGTCATGTAGTGCTACAGATACTACCTAGGTATGTCTATAACACACAATATTATACATTAGCAAGAGCACTAGATAACAGCACTATTGCCTGACATGTAGTGCTACATATACTACCTAGGTATCTCTATAACACATAATATTATACATTAGCAAGAGCACTAGATAACAGCACTATTACCTGTCATGTAGTGCTACAGATACTACCTAGGTATTTCTATAACACACAATATTATACATTAGCAAGAGCACTAGATAACAGCACTATTACCTGTCATGTAGTGCTACAGATACTACCTAGGTATCTCTATAACACACAATATTATACATTAGCAAGATCACTAGATAACAGCACTATTACCTGTCATGTAGTGTTACAGATACTACCTAGGTATCTCTATAACACAATATTATACATTAGTAAGAGCACTAGATAACAGCACTATTACATGTCATGTAGTGCTACAGATACTACCTAGGTATCTCTATAACACACAATATTATACATTAGCAAGAGCACTAGATAGCAGCACTATTACCTGTCATGTAGTGCTACAGATACTACCTAGGTATCTCTATAACACAATATTATACATTAGTAAGAGCACTAGATAACAGCACTATTACCTGTCATGTAGTGCTACAGATACTACCTAGGTATCTCTATAACACACAATATTATACATTAGCAAGAGCACTAGATAACAGCACTATTACCTGTCATGTAGTGCTACAGATACTACCTAGGTATCTCTATAACACACAATATTATACATTAGCAAGATCACTAGATAACAGCACTAATACCTGTCATGTAGTGATACAGATACTACCTAGGTATCTCTATAACACACAATATTATACATCAGCAAGAGCACTACATAACAGCACTATTACCTGTCATGTAGTGCTACAGATACTACCTAGGTATCTCTATAACACACAATATTATACATTAGCAAGAACACTAGATAACAGCACTAATACCTGTCATGTAGTGCTACAGATACTACCTAGGTATCTCTATAACACACAATATTATACATTAGCAAGAGCACTAGATAACAGCACTATTACCTGTCATGTATTGCTACAGATACTACTTAGGTATCTCTGTAACACAATATTATACATTAGCAAGAGCACTAGATAACAGCACTATTACCTGTCATGTAGTGATACAGATACTACCTAGGTATCTCTATAACACACAATATTATACATTAGCAAGAGCACTAGATAACAGCACTATTACCTGTCATGTATTGCTACAGATACTACTTAGGTATCTCTGTAACACAATATTATACATTAGCAAGAGCACTAGATAACAGCACTATTACCTGTCATGTAGTGCTACAGATACTACCTAGGTATCTCTATAACACACAATATTATACATTAGCAAGATCACTAGATAACAGCACTAATACCTGTCATGTAGTGCTACAGATACTACCTAGGTATCTCTATAACACACAATATTATACATTAGTAAGAGCACTAGATAACAGCACTATTACCTGTCATGTATTGCTACAGATACTACTTAGGTATATCTGTAACACAATATTATACATTAGCAAGAGCACTAGATAACAGCACTATTACCTGTCATGTAGTGCTACAGATGCTACCTAGGTATCTCTATAACACACAATGTTATACATTAGCAAGAGCACTAGATAACAGCACTATTACCTGTCATGTAGTGCTACAGATACTACCTAGGTATCTCTATAACACATAATATTATACATTAGCAAGAGCACTAGATAACAGCACTATTACCTGTCATGTAGTGCTACAGATACTACCTAGGTATCTCTATAACACATAATATTATACATTAGCAAGAGCACTAGATAACAGCACTATTACCTGTCATGTAGTGCTACAGATACTACCTAGGTATCTCTATAACACACAATATTATACATTAGCAAGAGCACTAGATAACAGCACTATTACCTGTCATGTAGTGCTACAGATACTACCTAGGTATCTCTATAACACATAATATTATACATTAGCAAGAGCACTAGATAACAGCACTATTACCTGTCATGTAGTGCTACAGATACTACCTATGTATCTCTATAACACACAATATTATACATTAGCAAAAGCACTAGATAACAGCACTATTACCTGTCATGTAGTGCTACAGATGCTACCTAGGTATCTCTATAAAACAATATTATACATTAGCAAGAGCACTAGATAACAGCACTATTACCTGTCATGTAGTGATACAGATGCTACCTAGGTATCTCTATAACACATAATATTATACATTAGCAAGAGCACTAGATAACAGCACTATTACCTGTCATGTAGTGCTACAGATAATACCTAGGTATCTCTATAACACAGTATTATACATTAGCAAGAGCACTACATAACAGCACTAATATAACAGTGTTCTTCACTTCCATTTCTAACAGCAACTGAAAAGCTCACAATTTCATAATGGAATTACAGGAAAACGGGACTAAATAAATAATAAAAGTATATTGCAGACTTTTATTTATATATGTAATGTATCATTTTATATTACCATTTCAAAGTGTTTAATGTCCCTTTTAAACTGTTATATAAAATGAATATAAACGTCTCGCTCTGTAATGTGTGTGGTTCCCTGAAGAAGATGATAACCCTGTGAAAAAGTCTAAAACATCACTTATCTGTGAATGTTCATCACTTTGGACACCAGGTGCTAATAAAACGTGAGCTCCAAGATGGTGGCGCCCAGTGTGACAATGTGTAATTCTCTAAAGATAGCTGCAGACACAGGATAATAAAACAAACCCATAGTGAGTCGTAACCCGGCAGTGTCCTTTACTCACATTAAAGGGGCATTCAACACTAAAATTGTTATTGTACAAAAAGATAGATAATGCCTTTACTACCCATTCCCCAGCATTGTTATATTAATTTACTTTATAACATTTAAACCTCTAAATTTCTGCCTGTTCCTAAGTCACTACAGACAACCTCTTAGCAGAATTTTGAGTGCCTAGGGCAGCACAAAACCTAAATACGCCACTGAGCTGAACACATCTAGTTAGCCAATCACAAGAAACAAATGTGTGCAGGCACCAATTAGCAGCAGCTCCCACTGTTGTATGATATGTGCATATTCTTTTTCAACAAGGGATACTAGGAGAACGAAGCACATTTAAAAATAGAAGTGAAGTTAAAAGTGTCTTAAAATGACCTGCTCTATCTGAATCATGCAAGATTAATTTTGCCTTTCCTATCCCTTTTTATTTTTTTATTGAGGTTTTTGTACAGTGGTCAAGTAGACATGGTATTACAGTGATTGCACAATGACACATTACCCTACTTCAGAAATACGTATAGGTAGATAATAACTTGTAAGTAAAGTATAGGCGGTGAAACCTGTAATAGCAAACAACTAAGTGTCAGAAGAAGGATACAACTTGCACAAGTGAAACCTCCTTTTTCTGATAGGGTAACTACTGTACTGGCCTCTTCTGGGTAATGTTATGTTCGTTGGTAGTTACGTGATGGCCACTCTTGGGCTTTTGGAAAGTTGGGGTAATTCAGCAGGCAAGAGCTGCTTTAAGTTAGGGGGGAGAGGGCAGGGTTATAGTCATTGATGCCGTACATTAGGAGGACATTATAGCGCTCATATTTGATGGAGCCTTAGAACTGCAAACTAATAGCATATAAATCAGGAGAGTGGAGTGACATCATATGGGATTTTGAGGAGGAATAGGGTGTAATACTATATGAGATCTCAGAATACAACATACGGTAAGAGCCGCTAGGAGTAGGGCAAAGTAGATGAGGTTAGAATATAAAACTAAGCTTAGCTCTAACGGCTTTAAGTACTAGACCACACTAGGAGAACTGATCAGCTTCTTTTTAGAACCAATTATAGACATTTAAACCTAACCACCCACTATCCCTTTGTCCCAGTAATGGAGACAGACAGGGTTCTATGAAGTAACAGAAATATTACCCCCTGGCCTATCTAATGTGGAGAGAGGATATACAGATGACTTGAGTGACATCAGAACTGTGGGAGAGCTGAAAGTATCAAATGCTGAGATGATTTTGGGTGATAAAGTGAAATACATTCTCAGCCCATACATGTACCCATACCATTACGGCTAGATTTACAACAAAATATAAAACTGTAAATAAGCAGCACGTGCTAGCATTGGGAGAAAAATATAGATTAGTATAGCTGTGTCAGGGGTAGTAGTGTAGAGGAGTAAACTCCTGGGTGGTGACAGGGAAATGATTGATCCTTATAGTTAGGTTATATGTCAACTAAAAAAAAATAAGTTGAAAATAGTATGCAGGTTCTTATTATGGTACTGATACGTCATATAAGGAGTAAGATAAAAAAAATGAGGTTAGGTCTCAAGTCACAGCTGAACTAAGTACATTGGACTCTATGTGTGCAATCGATTGGGGGGGGTTAACCTAATTTTAGAGGTGGCCATTTAAACTATGGTCATCGTCATAGCTAAACATACTTATGCTTAAAAGCTGAGTCGTAGGGCTTAAAACTATAGGATGGCCCGTTGCTCCGGCCGCAAGCAACAGACCAATCACTCTAAGTTCTAATAAAATTAAGTATGCCCAGTACTGCTCGGTTAACCAAAGACCTGCCTGCTACATATATTAGATATTAAAATGTGAACTAAGAGACCTATTTATCATGTATCAGCTATCAATTGTGCGGCTACCAATAGCGTGTCGAGAACACACCAGTATTATGTAGTTGTAAATAACCGGTAGAAGCTGTTATAGTGAATTTCACAGGCTGGCTATATCTGTCTTATGAATAACCATATAGTAAGTCCATAAGTTTTCTATTTCTCATCAAAGTTAGTTCACGCTAAGTATAGTAGATATGTACCCCAACTTGAACATTAACAGTGTTTATAGGGGGTCTTTTTAAGGTAAATAACTGCCAACTGGGCCATTGGTTACTACTCGACAATGTGTTGCCTAATCGAAGTGACTGAGTCTGCAAACCTTATAAATAGATACGAGTCAATATAAGCCCCTACTAGAGCAAGTACCATGTCCAAACTGCCCTTCTGCCATTAGTATATTAATAGAGTTAAAGGATAATGGGTTCAATGGGGTAAAGCTTTGTCAGGCATGGCACTTGGCTATATATAGAGTGGCATGAAGTATCTTAGAGGGCTATGTCAGAGGTTCAGACAGTACATGTATACACGCATATATGAGAAATAAAAAAAGAGATACTGTGAAACCCTAGAGGCAATTTAAGAGATTATGTAAGTCGAGAGGTGTCGAGTTGTAGGGGCACTGCAGAAGCCCCAGGAGGTGGAAGCAACTGAACTATAAAACTAGCGTATACTCATAAATCTAGTGTAGAAACATATCCACTAGCTGTTAGCCAACATACAGCATCAAGTATGGTTACCTTATGGGACATAGGTAACTTCTCTCTAATATGGAGCAAGCTAAGTGGCGTAAGCCCCTATAACAGACAATAAGGAGGAGATACCAAGTCCCCTAATTAAGCTTAGTACACATAATTAAGTAGTATATGCACAGTACATGAAGAAGGTGGTCTCCCAACTTAATACATTAAGTAATAAAAACAAAATTTATGCTTACCTGATAAATTTCTTTCTTTCTTGACACGATGAGTCCACAGATCATCTAATTACTATTGGGAATATCACTCCTGCCCAGCAGGAGGCGGCAAAGAGCACCCAGCAAAGCTGTTAAATATCACCTCCCTTCCCTCCAACCCCAGTCATTCGACCGAAGTAAAGGGGAGAAAGGAAGCAACGAGGTGCAGAGGTGTCTAAAGTTTATAGTATGACAAAAGCCTGTCTTAAAAACAGGTCCAGCCGTGGACTTATCGTGTCAAGAAAGAAAGAACTTTATCAGGTAAGCATAAATTTAGTTTTCTTTCTAATGACGCAATAAGTCCATGGATCATCTAATTACTATTGGGAATCAATACTCAAGCTAGAGGACACAGATGATACGGGAGGGACAAGACAGGGAACCTAAACGGAAGGCACCACTGCATGAAGAACCTTTCTCCCAAAAGAAGCCTCAACCGAGGCAAAAGAAACAAACTTATAGAGCTTAGAAAAAGTGTGAAGAGAGGATCAAGTTGCAGCCTTGCAAATCTGTTCCACAGAAGCTTAATTAGGGGACTTGGTTTTTGAATGCCCAGGAAGAGGAAACAGCCCTTATAGAATGAGCCATAACTCTCTCAGGAGGCTGCTGTCCAGCAGTTTCATAGGCCAAGTTAATGATACTTTTCAGCCACAAAGAAAGAGAAGTAGCCGTAGCTTTCTGCCCCTTACGTTTTCCAGAGAAAACCACAGACAGAGCAGGAGACTGCCGAAAATCCTTAGTCTCCTGTAAATATAATTTCAATTCACGCACCACATCCACATTGTGCAGCAGACGCTTCCTCTGAGAAGAATGGATAGGACACAAGGAAGGAACAACAATCTCCTGATTAATGTTCAGATCTGAAACCACTTTAGGGAGAAACCCTAACTTAGTACGCAAAACTACCTTATCCAAATGAAAAATAAGGTAAGGGGACTCATACTGAAATGCAGAGAGTTCTGAAACTCTACGAGCAGATGAAATAGCAACCAGAAAAAAAATCCTTACAAGATAATAACTTATAATCTAAGGAATGCGTAAGCTCAAACGGAGCCCGTTGAAGAACTTTAAGAACTAGATTAAGACTCCAGGGAGGAGTAACCAGTTTAAACACAGGCCTAATGCTGACCAAGGCCTGACCGAACAATTGCACGTCTGGTACATCCGCCCGACGTTATATGCAACAAAATAGACAAGGCAAATATTTGACCCTTTAGGGAGCTTTCCGATAAACCCTTCTCCAAGCCCTCTTGGAGAAAAGATAAAATTCTAGGAATCCGAACCTAGGCGCAGTGGAGGGGGTAAGTTGCACAGCGAAGGGCAGCAATTGTAAATATATATATATGTGTGTGTAACCAGAAGAAGAAAAATTGATTGTGCCTGAGGAAACCCTGAGTGACGCAAGGGTGAAACACGTGTAGCGGTTTGTCTGACGGCGTATGCCGGTTTCCGCGCTGCTTGGAATTACAGCGATATGCACACATCAAGGAGCCCTAAAGCACTCCCTATGTAAGTAAGGGCTTTTCTATTTTGCAACGAGCTGTGGAGGGGAGGAAGACAACCTTAAGCCATCGAACAGGTAACACGGATTACACGCTGTGAGAAGCATAGTGTTTAATGCCTGGCTGAATATACACTGATGTTAAGAACTGCAATCACGGCCTGAGTGTTGGCGGATTAAGTGAGACGCGGTGTCTAACAGTGAGAGGTTCTGAACGATCCTATATTTCCCTTTAATACTGGTCCAGTGAGCTTAATCTCTAGGCTGACTATCATAGGCTCTGTTTTGCTATCTGATTACTACACATGTCAGCTGTTAATGTATCTTCATGAGACCATGGGTCATACATTTTTGGACACAATTGTATGAAGTCCTTTTTGCAAGATTTTGCTACATATAAAGCTGTGCATACCATGGTATATAATCGTATTACTGCTTGGGAATTGTAAGTGCTGACCCCATTTATGGTAACGGGGATCCCTGTATTAGGCTCCTGGGAGATTAGTTATATGCTTTAACTCTGATCATCAATTGGATGATTTATTTATTTTTGTTTGTTGCTCTTATTAATTTGAATAAATATTGGATTAATTGCACCTGCTAACATTTGTTTATATGTGTTTTTTGGATATATGGTAGCTATTGTAGTATTTTATGTGGATTAATATGGGGTTGCTGGGCAAGGATTATTAATTTTTCTGGTTACATTTAATTAACTAAACCTCTGTGCACCTTATAACGCAGTTACTTTATTAAAAAATAAAAATGCTAATATTTTTATTTTTTCATAAAGATTAATACACTGACATTTGGGGGCAATTGGGGGACATTTAGAAAATTACCTCTGGTTCATTTTTGCAGCGCTAATTGCTACCGCGAGCTCGCGACAGTAATAACTAGCCACTTGTAATCTAGCCGTAACTTGTTAGAGGTAAATTGCAAGATAAGCTGTAAAAAAAGACCATTTAAAGTGCTTTAAAGTCAAAATGAAACCATTATGAATCATATAGAGTCTGCAATTTCAAAAAATCAATTTATCAAATTATGCGCAGTCTTTTTAGTTGCACACATTCTGTGGCACCAGCTACTACTGAATGTGAAAGTGTTCACAGTATATGTATATGAGTCTGTGATTGGCTGATGGTTGTCACATGATGCAGGACACAGGGAAATGAAACGTTGAAATGTATCAGAAAAAAAAATCTGCTACTCATTTGAAATTTAAAGGGACAGTAAAGTCATAATTAGACATTCATGATTTAGACAGAACATACAATTTTAAACGTTATACTTTGTTGAAGGATTTATCTAGCTAAGCTCAGGAGCAGCAGAGAACCTAAGTTCTAGCTGCTTATTGTTGGCTGCATATACAGTACTGTGCAAAAGTCTTAGGCCACCATTAGATTTGTTGTTTTAGCAAAGTTTTAATGACCATCCATATTTGTTTTTGGTCTCTTTATTAAAGGGACACTGAACCCAATTTTTTTCTTTCATGATTCAGATAGAGCATGACATTTTAAGCAACTTTCTTATTTACTCCTATTATCAATTTCTTTTACAAGATATGACGAGTCCACGGATTTCATCCTTACTTGTGGGATTTATCCTCCTGCTAACAGGAAGTGGCAAAGAGCACCACAGCAGAGCTGTATATATAGCTCCTCCCTTCCCTCCACCCCCAGTCATTCTCTTTGCCTGTGTTAGTACTAGGAAGAGGTAAAGTGAGATGTTTAGTTTTTTTCTTGCGACCCATGCGGGCCTTAACAAGCTTGAGTTACGCCCACGGTTGGCGGGGCCTATTTTCGCGCGCTCAGACGCGCAGTATCAGCCGGATCGCATGGGAGTCCTGTTCTCCGGTGGGACCTAAATTATCCTGACTTCCAAAGGGCCTGAAAAGCTCCTCGAGCAGCAGCAGTTGTATTCCGGGGGCAGGTAGGCGCCACAGCAGAGCTGTGGCGTGGTGCAGGGGCCTGTATAAGTATCATAAATAAATAACTGTTGAGTCGAAGTTATATTTTTTCTTTCTCATCTCTGCTAGTGGATGCAATATTAATAGAGTTATTTGGGCACATTAATTTAATTTTTATTGCCACAAACACGTTTTTGGAGATAACAGAAAAATTGTTGCGCTTTTATTATTTAAAGGCGCAGTACAGTTTTTTGTCTTCAACATTTAGAGCTCAATATTTAAAGCTAAGAATGACTATTATTGCTAATATTGTCTGAAACTGAGGAAACTTTTTGTTCTATGTGTTTAGATGCCAGTGTGGAACCCCCTCTAACTTTTTGTCCCTCATGTACTGAGAGGGCCTTGCAATGTAAAGCACAGATTTTATGTAAAGAAAATATGTCTAAGGATGATTCTCAGTCTGAGGAGAATCAGGGTGAACTGCCAAATTCCTCCCAAGCGTCACAACCTTTAACGCCCACCCAAGCGACGCCTGGTTCTTCTACCGCGTCTAATTCATTTACTCTGCAGGGTATGGCTGCAGTTATGTCAACTACCCTTACAGAGGTATTATCTAAGTTGCCAGTGTTACAGGGCAAACACAGCAGGACAGAGGTCAATGTGAATACTGAGGCCTCTAATGCTTTGTTAGCTATTTCCGATGTACCCTCACAGGGATCTGATTTGGGGGTCAGGGAACTTCTGTCTGAGAGGGAACTTTCCGATTCGGGAAGTGCGTTACCTCAGGCGGACTCGGACGCTATGTCCTTTAGATTTAAGCTTGAACACCTCCGCCTGTTACTTCCGGAGGTTTTAGCGACTCTGGATGACTGTGACTCTATTGTGGTACCACCAGAGAAATTGTGTAAAATGGACAAATACTTAGAGGTACCTACTTAAACTGATGTTTTTCCGTTTCCTAATAGAATCTCGGAGATTGTTAAGAGGGAATGGGACAGACCGGGTATCCCGTTCTCACCCTCTCCTAATTTCAAGAAAATGTATCCCGTATCTGACACTGTTCGGGACGCTTGGCAAACAGTCCCTAAAGTGGAAGGAGCTATACCTACTCTGGCTAAGCATACAACTATTCCTATTGAGGACAGTTGTGCTTTTAAAGACCCTATGGATAAGAAGTTGGAGGGTCTTCTAAAGAAATTGTTTATTCATCAGGGTTTCCTTTTACAACCAATAGCCTGCATTGTGCCAGTTACCACTGCGGCGGCCTTCTGGTTTGATGCTTTAGAAGAGTCTCTTAAGACTGAGACTCCTTTAGAGGATACTTTAGACAGAATTAAGGCTCTTAAGATGGCTAATTCTTTTATTACAGATGCTGCCTTTCAGATTGCCATTGCTATTTTAGCACGTAGAGCGTTATGGTTAAAATCTTGGTCTGCTGATGTGTCATCTAAGTCAAAGCTTTTGGCTATTCCTTTCAAAGGGAAAACCTTATTCGGGCCCGATTTGAAAGAGATTATTTCTGACATTACGGGAGGTAAGGGTCATCTCCTACCTCAGGATAGAACTGCTAAACTGAGGGGTAAACAAAATAATTTTCGTTCCTTTCAGAACTTTAGGGAAGTCCCCTCTTCTTCCTCTGCTTCCGCCAAGCAGGAAGGGAATTTTGCTCAGGCCAAGTCCATCTGGAGACCCAACCAGGCTTGGAACAAGGGTAAACAACCCAAGAAGCCCGCTGCTGCTACCAAAACAGCATGAAGGGGTGGCCCCTGATCCGGGATTGGATCTAGTAGGGGGCAGACTTTCTCTCTTTGACCAGGCTTGGGTAAGAGATGTTCAGGATCCTTGGACACTGGAAGTCGTGTCTCAAGGGTATCAGCTGGAATTCAAAGGTTCTCTCCCAAGGGGGAGGTTTCTTCTTTCACGATTGTCTGCAGACCAGACAAAAAGAGAGGCGTTCTTACGTTGTGTAGAAGACCTCTCTACTATGGGAGTAATTCGTCCCGTTCCAAGACTGGAACAGGGACAGGGGTTTTTACTCAAATCTTTTCGTGGTCCCCAAAAAGAAGGGCTGTTCCGACCCATTTTAGATCTAAAGAGTCTAAACAAGTTTCTCAGAGTCCCATCTTTCAAAATGGAGACGATTCGAACAATTCTGCCATTGATCCAGGAGGGTCAATACATGACTACCGTGGACCTGAAGGATGCATACCTTCATATTCCTATCCACAAGGATCATCATCAGTTTCTAAGGTTTGCCTTCCTGGACAAACATTTTCAGTTCGTGGCTCTTCCCTTCGGGTTGGCCACAGCACCCAGGATCTTCACGAAGGTTTTAGGGTCCCTTCTGGCGGTTCTCAGGCCGTGGGGTATTGCAGTGGCGCCTTATCTGGACGATATTCTGATCCAGGCGTCGTCTTACCATCTGACAAAGTCTCATACAGACATGGTCCTGTCCTTTCTGAGGACTCACGGGTGGAAGGTGAATCTAGAAAAGAGTTCATTAATTCCACAGACCAAGGTTCCCTTCTTAGGAACTCTAATAGATTCCATATCCATGAAAATCTTCTTGACAGAGGTCAGAAAGTTAAAGATTCTGAATACATGCCAAGCCTTTCAGTCAAATCCTCGGCCATCAGTGGCCCAGTGCATGGAGGTAATTGGATTGATGGTGGCGGCAATGGACATCATTCCGTTTGCTCGTTTTCATCTTAGACCACTACAGCTGAGCATGCTCAGACAGTGGAATGGAGATTATACAAATTTGTCTCAGATAGATCTGGATCAGGAGACAAGAGACTCTCTTCTTTGGTGGTTGTCTCAGGATCATCTGTCCCAAGGGACGTGCTTCCGCAGACCCTCATGGGTGATAGTAACGACGGACGCCAGCCTTCTAGGTTGGGGTCCAGTCTGGAATTCCCTGAAGGATCAGGGTGTGTGGACTCAGTCGGAGTCACTTCTTCCAATCAATATTCTGGAATTGAGAGCAATATTAAATGCGCTTCAGGCGTGGCCTCGGTTGGCTTCGGCCAAATTCATTCGCTTTCAGTCGGACAACATCACGACTGTGGCTTACATCAATCATCAGGGAGGAACAAGGAGTTCCTTAGCGATGACAAAAGTATCCAAGATAATTCGGTGGGCGGAGACCCACTCTTGTTATCTGTCAGCAATCTACATCCCAGGAGTGGACAACTGGGAAGCAGACTTTTTAAGCAGACAGACGTTTCATCCGGGGGAGTGGGAACTCCATCCGGAGGTCTTTGCCACTCTGATCCTCAGATGGGGCAGACCGGAGTTGGATCTGATGGCATCTCGTCAGAATGCCAAGCTTCCAAGATATGGATCCAGGTCAAGGGATCCTCAGGCCGAACTGATAGATGCCTTGGCAGTGCCTTGGTCGTTCAACCTAGCTTATGTGTTTCCACCGTTTGCTCTCCTGCCTCGGGTGACTGCTCGGATCAAGCAGGAGAGGGCTTCAGTAATTCTAATCGGCCTGCGTGGCCTTGCAGAACTTGGTATGCCGATCTAGTGGACATGTCCTCTCTGCCGCCGTGGAAGCTTCCATTGAGGCAGGACCTTCTCATTCAGGGACCCTTCCAACATCCAAATCTAGTCTCTCTGCAACTGACTGCTTGGAGATTGAACGCTTGTTTTTATCTAAGCGGGGGTTCTCTGATTCGGTCATTGATACTTTGATTCAGGCACGTAAGCCTGTTACTAGAAAGATCTACCATAAGATATGGCGTAAATATCTTTATTGGTGCTAATCCAAGGGCTACTCATGGAGTAGAGTTAGGATTCCCAGGAGTTCTGGCTTTTCTCCAAGAAGGATTGGAGGAAGGATTATCAGCGAGTTCCTCAAAGGGACAAATCTCTGCTTTGTCAATTTTACTACACAAACGTTTGACAGATGTTCCAGATGTTCAGTCTTTTTGTCAGGCTCTGACCAGAATCAAGCCTGTGTTTAGACCAATTGCTCCACCCTGGAGTTTGAATTTAGTTCTTAATGTTCTTCAAGGGGTTCCATTTGAACCCATGCATTCCATAGATATTAAGTTATTATCTTGGAAAGTTTTGTTTTTGGTTGCTATTTCTTCTGCTCGTAGAGTTTCTGAACTTTCAGCCTTACAATGTGACTCGCCTTATCTTATCTTTCATTCTGATAAGGTGGTTTTACGTACCAAACCTGGGTTCCTTCCTAAGGTTTTTTCTGATAAGAATATTAATCAGGAAATTGTTGTTCCTTCATTATGTCCTAACCCTTCTTCTAAGAAGGAGCGTATGTTGCACAACTTGGACGTGGTCCGTGCCCTGAAGTTTTACTTGCGGGCGACTAAGGATTTCCGTCAATCATCTTCATTATTCATTGTTTTTTCTGGAAAGCGTAGGGGTCAGAAAGCTACGGCTACCTCTCTTTCTCTTTGGCTGAAGAGTATCATCCGTCTGGCGTATGAGACTGCTGGACAGCAGCCTCCTGAAAGAATTATGGCTCATTCTACTAGGGCTGTGGCTTCCTCATGGGCATTTAAAAACGATGCTTCTGTTGAACAGATTTGCAAGGCTGCAACTTGGTTGTCTCTTCATACTTTTTCCAAATTTTACAAATTTGATACTTTTGCTTCTTCTGAGGCTGTTTTTGGGAGAAAGGTTCTTCAAGCAGTGGTGCCTTCCGTTTAGGTTCCTGTCTTGTCCCTCCCTTTCATCCGTGTCCTATAGCTTTGGTATTGTATCCCACAAGTAAGGATGAAATCCGTGGACTCGTCATATCTTGTAAAAGAAAAGGAAATTTATGCTTACCTGATAAATTTATTTATTTTACGATATGACGAGTCCACGGCCCATCCTGTCATTTCTAAGACAGGTATATATTTATTTTTTGTAAACTTCAGTCACCTCTGCACCTTTAGCTTTTCCTTTCTCTTCCTAACTTCGGTCGAATGACTGGGGGTGGAGGGAAGGGAGGAGCTATATGTACAGCTCTGCTGTGGTGCTCTTTGCCACTTCCTGTTAGCAGGAGGATAAATCCCACAAGTAAGGATGAAATCCCTGGACTCGTCATATCGTAAAAGAAATACATTTATCAGGTAAGCATAAATTTCCTTTTTTCTTCATTCTCTTGCTATCTTTATTTTAAAAGCAGGAATGTAAATCTTAGCAGCCAGCTCATTTTAGGTTTAGCACCATGGATAGCGCTTGCTTATTGGAGGCTGACATTTACCCACCAATAAGCAAGCATAACCCAGGTTCTCAACCAAAAATGGGCCGGCTCCTATGCATCACATTCCTGCTTTTTAAATAAAGATAGCAAGAGAATGAAGAAAATTTGATAATAGGAGTAAATTAGAAAGTTGCGTAAAATTGCTGCTCTATCTGAATCATGAAAGAAAGATTTTTGGGTTTAGTGTCCCTTTAAGATACCGACAGAAAATACAGGAAATATGTACACAAAATATAAAAAAAACACAATTTTCCAAACAAAATGGCTTCTTCAGGCAAAAGTCAGTATTTAGTGTGACGTCCCTTGGCACTAAGCACAACTTAAACTCTTTTGGGGAGACTGTCCTGAAGTTTTCTGAAGTAATCTTCTGGTACATTACACCAGGCTTATTTCAGCACTTCCCAGAGTTCCTCTTTAGATTTAGGTTGTCTTTTATTTATTTCTCTGTCCAGGTGATCCTATACTGTCTCTATAATATTCAGGTCTGGACTATGTGGAGGCCAGTCCGTGACTGTCAGTGTTTTATCAGCTGTTTTTCTCTCCAAATATGATTTCACTGTGTTAGCAGAGTGCTTGGGATCCGCATGATGAATTAAAACCTGTCTGTACTTTATAGCATTCATGATCCCATAAATTCAGAAAATATAGCCAACACCACTGGCAGAAATGCAGCTCCAAACCAGTACATTCCCTCCACCATGTTTCACTGAAGGCAACAAGCACTCATTCTTCAATCTCTCTCTAAATCTTCTTCTCACATATTGTCGACGATTGGACCCAAAAATTGCAAACTTGGATTTGTCACTCCACAATACTCTTTTGCACTGATCTTTATTCCAATGTTTGTGAGCTTTAGCATATCTTAGCCTTTTCACCCTTTTTCCCTTCCGAAAACAATGGTTTATTGGCTGCTTCCCTTCCACAAAGACCATTCCTGATCAAGCTTCTTCTGACTGTGGAAGGCTCAACTTGGCATCCAGATGAAGTTGCCAGATGCTGAGCCAGGTCCTTGCTGGACTTCCGGTCTCTCAAAGGAGAATCTCTGAGAAACTTCTAATCAAGTTTTCTTGGCCTTCTAGTCCTTTTTTTGTCCTTGACCTCTCCGGATTCTTCAAATTTCTTTATAACAGCTTGAATACCACATCTTGAGTATCCAGTTTGTTTGCTGATTTCCCTTTGAGAGTGGCCTTGCTGATGCAAAAGTATGATTTTATGTCTGTCAAATTCTGTGATTTTTGGCATTTTGAATGGAATGATGTGATTTAAAGTTGGTCTTTTTAGCAAGCTTCCAATTAATTAAACTCATACCACATGTGTATGTAATGCTCAAGCTTGTCTTGCACAAACCTGGTGTAATATACCTTTTTCTCAGCAGTCATTTTGACATGAAATAGTAGGACAAATACAGATGTTAGCAACATTAATTAGAGTTCCATTCCATTTAGGTTTTGCTAGAGCCAGGTTCCTGCTATTGCTCAAGTGTACGGGGAGTTCACACTGAATACTTGCCACTTTAGTCTATAGAAGCTGTTCTTTCTGATTTTTTTTTAAAACTGCATACAAATATCCTGTATTTTCTGGTTGTATTCTTATAAAGAGACTGAGAAATAATGGTATATGGTCATTATACCATTGCTAAAACAACACATCTAATGGTGATCTAAGGCTTTTGCTCAGTACTGTATATATGTGTATATATATATATATATATATATATATATATATACTGATTGTCATTGGCTCACCTGATTTGTTCAGTTAGCTACTAGTAGTGCATTACTGCTCCTTCAACAAATGATACCATGAGGATTAAGCAAATTTGATAATAGAAGTAAACTAGAAAGTTGTTTAAAACTGTATTCTCAAAGAAAATTGGGTTTCATGTCCCTTTAAAGGAAGTGTTATTGCATTGTCTTTTTATTATGCATTTGTTGTCTATGCAGTTCTACTCTATTTAGTGGTTGTTCAGGATTAAATCTGGAAAATCTTTCTCTTAACAGCTGGATACATTAACATTGATAGGACAAAAGACCCCCACTTCGCAACATCAGAGAGAGGGACAGATAATAGCCGACTGTCACAGAAATTAGAAGATGAATCTTCTGAGATAAACTCAGCTAAAGGATCAGTATTTTGTGAGAATGGATTGTTTTCTTCGGCTGTAATGTCTTATCAATGTGATACAACATGTGCTGTAAATGATGTCTATGAAATGGATTATAATGAAGCACCAATCAGAACAGAGATAGTTACAAAGAAAGAGGAAGTAGAATGTGCAGTAGAGGTGGGGAACGTAGCACCTATTGAGTGCCCAGAATCCCTTATCAAAGGAAAAGAAGATGTCTGTAATGAAAGTGGCAAACAATTAGATTTTGAATCCAATTTACATAATCAAACCCAATCAGGAACAAAGCCATATACTTGCCAAGAATGCGGGAAAGATTTCTCGCAAATGTCAAGTTTAGTTAGACACCATAAAACTCATACTGGGGAGAAACCATATATTTGTCAGATTTGTGGGAAAGGATTCTCGCAACGATCAACTCTTTTTAGACACAGCATAATCCATACGGGCGAAAAGCCATACGTTTGTCAGATATGTGGGAAAGGCTTTAACCAGGGCTCAGATCTTGTTAAACATAAAAGAATGCATACGGGAGATAAACCGTATGTTTGTCAGACATGTGGAAAAGGCTACTCGGATAGTACACGTCTAGTAAGACACCAAGCAATTCATACAGGAGAGAAACCATATGTTTGCCAGAAATGTGGCAAGGGCTTCACAGAAGGGTCATATCTTGTTAAACATGACAGAACTCACACAGGGGAGAAACCTTATGTTTGCCAGGAATGTGGTAAAGGTTTTTCTCAAATATCCAATTTGATTACACACCAAAAAGCCCATACGGGCGAGAAACCCTATGTATGTCAGACATGTGGGAAAGGTTTTTTTGAAAGGGCTCATCTGCTTAGACATCATAGAACTCATACAGGAGAGAAACCATATGTTTGTCAACAATGTGGAAAAGGCTTCTCTCAGAAATCCAATTTAATAACACACTATAAAACCCATAGAAAAAAGAAAGGGCATGTTAGCCAGACATGAAGAAAAGATTCCATTAGTAGAGCACATCATGTTGGACATGAAATAACTCATACTAGAGAGAAATAAATAAAAGTTCATTAATAATCACAAATTTAAAAAAAGCTAACCTAAAATACAATTTAACCATATAACATCATTAATTGTGTCAGGTCAGTAAAGGGAATATAATCTTTCACTGTGTTATCCAAGTGACTGATTCAATACTTCTGCCGTGATAAATAGCTGCAGATTTTTTACAAGAAAATATATTTATATAGTGAAGTATAGTAACCACGCACATTTTGCTGTCTATCTGTGGCTTACACGCAGGCAGTGATTGGTTCCTGCATGGGTAAATCACTAGACGGAACTGAACTTTTGATTGGTCACAGTGTTGGTATAACAAAGGTGCCAAACACTTGTTGCACTTATATTTACATAATGTGTGCTTTTTTTTTTAAATGTTGATAGTGTTGGAATAAAGAAGATTGTTGTTTAAAGGGGTTTTATAGTATATATATATATATATATATATATATATATATATATACATACACTAGAGAGATGCCATTTCTCTAAGTTGTTTAATTTCAAGTTCACATATGATTAAACTCTACAAACAATGTGCAATACAGGTAGGGAACGTAGCACCATAAGCATGTCCCTTTAAGGGACCATTAAATACAGTAGAATTGCCTAAGACAGAAATGTACAATAAAGAGAGAATGCAATAGCACTTATTCTAAATTTCAGATTATCTGTAGATTTTTTTTTTTCTAAGAAATGTCAAAGGTTGGTTTCATTTCCTTGTCCATTGTATCATGTGACATTCAACAGCCAATTACAGACTCATACACTGTGAATTATTGCACATGCTTAGTGGAAGCTGGTAGCTCAGAAAGTGCACATAAAAAGACTGTGCACTAATTTATAATCAAAGTAATTTGGATTTATTAATTTTTTATTTGCATGCTCTATCTGAATTATGAAAGTTAATTTTGACTTTAGTGTCCCTTAAATCACTCAATAATCCTCAATGTTTCATTTATTGAAATATGAAAAAAATATGTAAGCAGACATTTTGTTTGCTCTGCAACATGGTAAAAACGTCACTTAGTTGTGTTTCCAGATCAAGATAAATTTACAAATGAATGGTGTATTTTTAAACTAGTGTGCAAAAAACACAACATATGACCATATAGGTAACTGATGTTTAAATAACACATAGATGAAGTTAGATAAATTATTAGTCTTGTAACAGTTAACTCTTTCATCTTTGCTGTTGTAAACCATATTTCTGTCATCTCCAACCCCCCCAGACTAAAATGATTCCCCAAATCATGCACTGGCCCTGCCTACAACCTAACCCCACCTTGCCCAGCCCTAACTCCGCCCCTCAGATCTCCGTCCTCAGCTGATACTATAAATAATGAAATATCAATCACTGGTGGATCTCACAACAACAGAGTGCACACCACTAGCAAAGAGAAAAATAAAAAAGTAGCAGAACTGCGGAAAAAGCAATATCTATCTTTATTCAACCTAAGGTTATGAATAGGGATGTTGAGTGGAATTTATTTTTGTGAAAGAAGTTAGTTTTAGTAAACAAGGGTAGTTTACTTCTTAAAGAATAAGCAGGTTTGCTGATTAAACATCACAGTATGTATTTATGCATGTTTTTTTTCCCTCGTTTTATAGGTTAATTCTCTCCTATAGGTAACAAACATATTTTAACTACTGGTATGTTATGATGACCACTAGGGGTCCCTGCTCTTTACAGAGATTATTGTGGAACAGACTAGGAATTAAATGGTTAACATGAGGGCGTGGCTACACACCTGGTGATAGGTACAAGTGGAGTTGTATATTAAGATATAAGACATGACTAAGGGCTTGTAGACAAAAACATTGTACATTTCGCTCTAATCCTGAATAAAGATGGATATCGCTTTTTCACCAGTACTGCTGCTTTCTTGACTTTCCCTCAGCTAATACTGTCATAAGGATGTTGGAAAATGTATAACACGGGATAAAATATGTCACATTTTGCTTTACACTAAACCCAATTTGTTTTCTTTGATGATCCAAATAGAGCATGACATTTTAAGCAACTTTCTAATTTACTCCTATTATCAATTTTTCTTTGTTCTCTTGCTATTTTTATTTAATAACAGTAATGTAAACCTTAAGAGCCGGCCCATTTTTGGTTGAGAACCTGAATTATGCTTGCTTATTGGTTTGCTAATTGTATCCACCAGTAAGCAAGTGCTATCCAGGGTGCTGAACCTAAAATGGGCTGGCTCCTAAGCTTTAATTTCCTACTTTTTAAATAAAGATAGCAAGAGAACGAAGAAAAATTGATAGTAGGAGTAAATTAGAAAGTTGCTTAGAATTGCTGCTCTATGTCAATCCTACAGAAAAAAATGGGTTTAGTGTCCCTTTAAAGTAAATGTCAATTTTGATGCTAAAGTGCCCGATTTTTAAAAATTCAATTAAAAACAGGGGCACTTTAATTCATCAAAATTTACATTTCTTTTTAAAGACACGATGAGTCCATGGATTTCATCCTTACTTGTGGGATTACGCCTCCTGGTCAGCAGGAGGAGGCAAAGAGCACCACAGTAGAGCTGTATATATAGCTCCTCCCTTCCCTCCCACTCCAGTCATTCTCTTTGCCTGTGTTAGTTAGTAGGAGATGGCAAAGTGAGGTGTTAGTAAAGATTCTTCAATCAAGAGTTTATTATTTTTAAAGTAGTGCCAGAGAGTGCTACTTTGTTCTAGGGCGTAGCCTAGTCCAGATCAGTCTCTACAGTAGAGCATTTGGTGGCTTTAAATCAATAGTAACTGGTGGGACATAATTCTCACTGCGCCTCCTATACATATTTGCTGCCCTAATCCAGATAGCCTAAGCACATTTAACTCAGTCTTATCTTATTCCACAGGGCTATGGGAGGGAGAGGACCTCTTACACCTGCTGGACTGCCATGCTGTCGCACAGCATTCAAGGTAAGTGCTAACTTTATTATTTCTGGGGACATCATTCTCTCAGAAGAAAGTGAGCACTACTTTTCTGACCAACACATATTAAGGGTATAAGATAGATGGACTCTTTATTGTGATGGGACTGTGGTCTCTTCTTGAGAAAGAGCTATGTTATACAGACACTGGGGCTGGCTGGCAAACAGTGTTATTTTACTCTGGCGGTCTTAACCTTAAATATGCAGACCGGGAGAGGGATAACTTTTATTTTCTTGACAACAGAAAGACAAGTATCAGACAGCTGTGTTTTTGAGTTACTCCTTTGGGCGCTTGTGCTACCTGACATGCGGTAGCATACTTGACTCCAATTTACTTTATTTTATACTGTTAGTCTATCTCCCAGTGTTTGATCTATAAGGATCCTAATGGCGACCGGGTGATTTAGCACTGTGACGCCCACGATGGGCGGAGTTGCTTTCGCTCCGTTTTTGGGCTCATTTGGTAGGTCTCAGAGCACTGTTATTCAGGGTGCCGGGAGATGGAGTCCTGTCATGCCCATGAGGGGCGGAGCTATGTCGATATTGCGCTCTACACCTCCATTACGATTCCGGAGGGAAGAGTTTTTCACATAAACTATTTAGTGATGTTTATTGCTCATGCAGGTGCTGTCAGCACTGTGATACACGGTATCAGACTTAAGCAATATTAAACGGTTTAAAATTGCAGTTTCTGATAGTATTTGTAATTTTGACAAATGTTGGCTTACTATTTTAATTTCAACCGCAAGCATAATAGCAAGGTGACAGTTTGAAATTTACTGTGAAAAGCACTCACAAAAATAATGTTGCTTTTAACATTTAAAGAGACAGTAATGTTTCTTTTTATCTGTTATTTTTTTAAAATAATTTCTGTTATTTTGTTCAATTCATCCTTTGTGACAGAACAGAAGCACACAAAAAATAAAGTTACTTTAAAATTTAAAGAGACAGTAACATCTTTTCATGTGTTAATTTTTATTATAAATACTCCTTCTAAAGCGATGGCTGTTAGGAGTCTGGTGACTCCGGTTAATCCGTGCCACAATTTTTTTTATGACCCACAGGCAGGGCTCTGTGGTTCCTTGCAAAGACATTGCTTTTGATGTACATAGTGATGTCTAGTTACAGCAATATTAATATAGTTATTGGATTGTTTCGGCACGACAGAAATAAGACGTTCTTTCAAAATTTAAAGAGACAGTAACATTTTTCTGTATAAATTTTATTAAAAGAATTGCGGCTGTTTATTTGTTAATTCATCCTTTGTGACGTAGGATGGTACAAAAACACACAAAAATGAGTTACTTTAAGATTTAAAGAGACAGTAACGTTTTATTCTGTGTACATTATAATAAATGAATTTCAGCTGCTTATTTGTTAATTCATCCCTTGTGACTTAGGATGAAACAAATGCACACAAGAATAGAGTTACTCTTCAGATTTAAAGGAACAGCATTGTTTCCTATGTGAAAAATGTATTAAAATGTATTTTCTCTTTTTGAACCTACTCCCTCTACGGCGATTGCTGTTTGGGAGTCTGTTAACAATGGCCATAAATTTCTCCTATAGTTTCCGTCTAAATTTTATGGCCCACATGCAGTGCCCTGCGTTTCCTTCACACTCCACTCGGGGTTATGATGCATTCTATATTTTTCCACGAAAACATTGCTAGAGGAATTGCTATTCTAAAAGGTTCCTCCATGTTACTGAGAATCTCAGTTTCAGATGGAATGGTACCTTAGGCATCCCCTATAATTACAAGACTGTTTCCCATAGCCGACTCAGCTAAGGAGGCTGGACGACATTCCTTAGGGGGGACTTCACTACGAGAACTTCTATACCCTTAGAGGATAGTCCTATGGATACATTTTAGTAATGGGACACACACCAGGGTTTACAATGGCAACCATCTGTGTACTTTGCTACAGTCACTGGTGTGACGGCATATTGGTTTGATGCGTTGTCTGATGCTATTAGTCAGTAGCTTCCCTGGATAAAATCCAGGGCTGGATAAAGCCTTCACATTGGCTAATTCCTTTATTTCAATTTCTTCGCTTCCAGTTATCAAACTGGGAGCATAGGTGGCTCTATTCCAGCTCTTGGAACCTTATGGTTAGAGCCTTGTTTTAGGGATATATGTTCTAAAACTAAGATTTTTGTTATTCCTTGCCAGGAGCAGACATTGTTGGGACCTGGCTTGACGAAAATTAAAAAAACAAACAAAAAAAAACACATAGCCTGCTGTTGAATCAAAAACAGCATGGAGAACATGCCCCGGTCCGGGATTGGATCTTGTAGGGGGCTGACGTTCCGTTTTTCGCTCAAGTTTGGTTTCAAGCTCAAATGTTTTCCTCTCTGAGGCAGTTTCTGCTTTCAAGATTGTCTGAAGATCAGACAAAAGGAGAGACGTCCTTACACTGCGTAGGTGACTTCTCAGACCTGGGAGTGATTGTTCCAGTTCTAATACTAGTACAGGATCTGGGGTTACCGATCGGGTTGTGGTTCCCGAAAAAGGGGAATCTTCAGACCATTTTTTAAGAAGGGTACTGTCCTTCAAGATGGAAACTATTAATTTCTTCCATTCCTCCCTTGATCCTAGAGGGTCAATTTATGACAACGGTGGATTAAAGGACAAGTGCCTTCATGTGCCGTTCACGAGGTTCGTCTCAAGTTCTAGGGTTTGCCTTTCTGGACAAACACTTCCTGTTCGTGGTCCTTCCTTTCGGTCTTGCCACAGTTCCGAGTTCTTACGGAGGCTCTGGGATCGCTGTTGGCGGTGCTTCAGTTACGGGGCATTGCAATGGCGCCCTATGTGGCTGATATCCTAGTCCAGGCGTCATCCTTACAGCAAGCAAGATTTACACGGACATGGTGTTATACTTCCCGTGAGCTCACTTCCCGTGAGCTCAGTCGGCCTTCAATGTCTCAGTACATAGAGGTAATCGGACTGATGGTAACGGCAATGGACAATAGCCGGACAGATAGCTCAGAATGCTAAGGCACTGTGGCTGAGCTCTGTAATAACCCAAGGATTGCAGGTTCAATCCCCGGTGAGGTCCGCTTAAACTTTCATCCTTCCAAGGTTGATAAAATGAGCAGCACCTTGTGACCCTTAACATTCCGTTTGTTCGTTCCACCTCAAACCTATGCAGTAAAGCATACTCAGGCAATGGAACAGAGACTATGCAGACTTGTCTCCTCAAATAACTTTGAACCTCTATCCCAGGGAACATGATTTAGCAGAGTGTGCACTCAGGCGGAGTCTGTTCTTTTTATAGACTTCCTGCAACTGAGAGCAAGCTTCAAGGCTCTTCTGGTCTGGCCTCAGTTGGCTTCAGCCCAGTTTCATTCTTGCTATCTGTCAGCTATCCATATCCCAGGGGTGGACACTTGGGAAACTGATTTTCTGAGTAGACAAACTTTTCATCCGGGAGAGTGGGAACTCCATCCGGGAGTATTCTCCAACCTGATTTTCAAATGGGGTCGGCCGGAGTTGGATCTTATGGCATCTTGTCAGAATTCCAGGCTTTTGGGATACGGGTCCAGGTCCAGGGCCCCAAGTCCGAGCTGATAGCTGCCTTGGTAGTTCTTTGGTCCTTCAGCCTAGAATATCTATTTCCCCCGTTTGCGCTTCTTTCCCGGGTGATTGTTCAAATCAAATAGGAGAAGGCATCAGTGATCCTCCTCGCTCCTCGCAGGATTTGGTATGCCGATCTGGTGGACATGTCATTTCTGCCACCTTGGACACTTCCGTTGAGGAAGGACCTCTTATTCAGGGTCCCTTCTTCCACCCAAATCTAGTTTTCTCTGTAGCTGATTGCTTGGAGATTGGACGCTTGATCCTATACAAGCGGGGTTTCTCTGATTCGGTCATAGATACCTTAATTCAGGCATGTAAGCCTGTAACTAGGAAGATTTACCATGAGTAAGGGCATAAATATCTTTATTGGTGTGAATCCAAGGGTTACTCATGGAATAGAGTTAGGATTCCCAGGATTTTGTCTTTTCTCCAAGAAGGCTTGGAGAAGGGTTTATCAGCAAGTTCCCTAAAGGGTCAGATCTCTGCTTTATCTATTTTGTTACACAAGTGTCTGGCAGATGTCCCAGATGTTCAATCCTTCTGTCAGGCTCTGATTAGAGTCAGGTCTGTGTTTAAACCAATTGCTCCTCCATGGAGTTTGAATTTAGATCTTAAAGTTCTTCAAGGGGTTCAGTTGAACCTATGCATTCCATAGATATTCAATTGTTACCTTATTTTTCATTCGGATAATGCGGTGTTATGTACTAAACTTGGTTTTCATCCTAAGGTTGTTTCAGACAAGAACATTAATTAGGAGATTGTTGTTCCTTCCTTGTGTCCTAATCTTTCTTCTCAGAAGGAACGTCTTCTGCACATTTTGGAAGTAGTCCGTGCTTTAAAGATTTTATTTACAAGTGACTAAGGACTTTTGTCAATCATCTTCTCTGTTTGACATTTTTTCTAGAGAACGTAAGGGTCAGAAAGCTATGGCTACCTCTTTCCTTTTGGTTGAAGAGTATCATCCGTTTTGCATATGAGATTGCTGGACAGCAGCCTCCTGAAAGAGTTACGGCTCATTCCACCAGGGCTGTTGCTTCCTCATGGACATTCAAAAATAATGCTTCAGTTGAGCAGATTTGCAAGGCTGCAACTTGGTCTTCTCTTCAAACTTTTTCTAAATTTTACAAATTTGATATTTTTGCTTCGGCTGAGACTGTTTTTGGGAGAAAGGTTCTTCAAGCAGTGGTGCCTTCCGTTTAGGTTCCCAGTCTTATCCCTCCCTTTTCATCCGTGTACTCTAGCTTTGGTATTGTATCCCACAAGTAAGGATGAAATCCGTGGACTCATCGTGTCTTCAAAAAAGAAAAGAAAATTTATGCTTACCTGATAAATTTGTTTCTTTTTAGACACGATGAGTCCACGGCCCGCCCTGTTCTATGAGCCAGAATATTGTTTTTTTGTTAAACTTCAGACACCTCTGCACCTTGGCTTTTCCTTTCTGTTCCTAACTTCGGTCGAATGACTGGAGTGGGAGGGAAGGGAGGAGCTACATATACAGCTCTGCTGTGGTGCTCTTTGCCTCCTCCTGCTGACCAGGAGGCATAATCCCACAAGTAAGGATGAAATCCGTGGACTTATCGTGTCTAAAAAGAAACAAAATTATCAGGTAAGCATAAATTTTCTTTTCACTCCTGTTGAGAAAAAAAACTTACTTTTTAATCTTCACATCAGCTCCAGCTTCCTCCGGTTGTTGCAAGACATTTCTGATGTCAGAAATGATGGATAGGTCATCCTCCAATCACGGCTTCCCCCCAGGGGAATCAGTGTCTGATTCAACACCGTGATTGGAGGAAGCCGGATTCCTAATTTTAGACCCAGGAAGAGGCTTTGCAACGGGTAGAAGAAGCTGGAGCTGCTGTCAAGATTAAAAGGTAAGTTTTTTTTTTCTCAACAGGAGTGAAATGTAAATTTTGATGAATTAAAGTGCCCCTGTTTTTAATCGATTTTTTTTTTAAAAACGGGCACTTTAGCATCAAAATTGACTTTCACTTTAATGAGTGGAGCATAACCTAATTACAGGACACCACCATCACATTCCATTAAACAAAAACTAAGTATATTTGGTTTATGAAACCGCAGATTATCATATTAAGAGTATGCATTGTAAGACACCTGTGATCCGTTACTGCCTTTGTCAGATAAGCTTGTATTCATTTGTTGCCATTAAATTATATATATATAGTTTTTAACATTTTAGAAACTAAGTATTATTTCATTACGTGCACTAAAACAAACAAAATAATCGTGTATGTTGCAAAGAATAAAAATACATAAAACTGCTTCTATGTTATGATAAATATACAGCGTGTCGTGAATATTGTCTGTTTTGTGTAGAGTTATTGAGAAACTGCATTTTAAACCATTTGAAAACTGCATGTGAAAAACTCTGTAGAACTTTGAACATCTATTTATACAATGTTAAAAAATTTGTGACAATTATTACAAGCTGAAGTCCAAGAAAATAAACTATTATCATCTTTATTGATATTTGGATTTCATGTGTTTTATAACTTAATTAAACATTAAATAAATGTTAGATAGAATGATGCATTCAAAAAAAAGATTAGTCTAAAAATAACATGTAGATGTATTTTTTGAGGTTTAATTATCTGTTTAAATAGTGACAAAATAAGTATAAAGTTTTAGTGTCTATAAAACAATAGGAGCTGCCATGTTGTAACTTAGGTTACCTTCTCTGCTGTGGCCAATTACAGACAGTTATAAATAGGTCGCTAGAGTGTGCAGCCAATGGCTGTGTCATATATAACAGTGTTCTGCACTTCCATTTCTAACAGGAACTGAAAAGCTCACAATTTCAGAATGGAGTTACAGGCAAAGGGGACAACATAAATAATGACAGTATATTGCAGAGTTTTATATATATATATACACACAGTCTATAATTTTATATTCCCATCTCAAAGTGTTTAATGTCCCTATAAATAACCATTATACACAGTAGACTTGCATAATCCACAAATGCATATTTAAAAAGACAATACAACAACACTTAATCTGAATTTCAAATTATAAATAGATTTTTTTTGTTTGTTTCCATTTCCCTGCCCACTGTATCATGTGACAGCAATCAGCCAATTACAGATTCCTACACATATACACTTTGAACTCTTGCCTATGCTCAGTAAGTGTGGTGTATATATATATATAACAGACATCCCAACTCTCCCGGGCGTTCTGGGAGTCTCCCGCATTGAAATAGTGGCTCCCTGACCCCCGCAAATTAAACACAAGATCGCGGAAAGAGCAATGCCAGAGAAAATCAAATTTGTGCCTGCAATTTTCATTTTTACCTGTAGGTGTCACTGTTCCGTTATAGCTCAATGTAAATAGTTACTACATGCATCTCTGGACTTTCTCCCCCTTCCTGATCTCTAGTGCGGTCCGAGACATAGCAGACCTGATACAGGTGAGATGTGCAGACTCCCATGTTGTATATTGTGCCAGACTCCTATGCTGTATATTGTGCCAGACTCCCATGCTGTATATTGTGCCAGGCTCCCATGCTGTATATTGTGCCAGGCTCCCATGCTGTATATTGTGCAGACTGCCATACTGTATATTGTGCCAGACTGCCATACTGTATATTTTGCAGACTGCCATAATGTATATTGTGCAGACTGCCATATTGTATATTGTGCCAGACTCCAATGCTGTATATTGTGCCAGTGCCAGACTCCCATGTTGTATATTGTGCCAGACTCACATGCTGTATATTGTCCCAGACTCCCATGCTGTATATTGTGCCAGACTGCCATACTGTATATTGTGCCAGACTCCCATGCTGTATATTGTGCCAGACTGCCATGCAGTGCCAGACACTATACGTTTCTTTTTAAGTTTACAACCACTCCTGTCTTATGTGCAACCCAAAAATACAATAGGTGTCATTTTGATTGTTTATATTAAATCAGGTGATTTGGGTCTATGCTTTGCATGATATAGTGCCGAGCTTGTTATTTACACCATGCCCTAGATTGATGGCATTTGTTATATGAATTGCTGTCGCTATTACCTGTTTACACAATTTTAGTGGATCACTTGATATTGCTGATTATAAGTACTCTATAGATAAATGTGTAAGGCTGTTTCCTGTTACTGATATATAGTCTTTAGCATTTCCCTGCCCACTGTATCATGTGACAGCAATCAGCCAATTACAGATTCCTATACATATACACTGTGAACTCTTGCCTATACTCAGTAAGTGTCGTGCATATATATATAACAGACATCCCAACTCTCCCGGGCGTTCCGGGAGTCTCTCGCATTGAAATAGTGGCTCCCTGACCCCCGCAAATTAAACACAAGATCGCGGAAAGAGCAATTCCAGAGAAAATCAAATTTGTGCCTGCAATTTTCATTTTTACCTGTAAGTGCCACTGTTCCGTTATAGCTCAATGTAAATAGTTACTACATGCATCTCTGGACTTTCTCCCCCTTCCTGATCTCTAGTGCGGTCCGAGACATAGCAGACCTGATACAGGTGAGATGTGCAGACTCCCATGTTGTATATTGTGCCAGACTCCTATGCTGTATATTGTGCAGACTCCCATGCTGTATATTGTGCCAGGCTCCCGTGCTGTATATTGTGCCAGGCTCCCATGCTGTATATTGTGCCATACTGTATATTGTGCCAGACTGCCATACTGTATATTGTGCAGACTGCCATACTATATATTGTGCCAGACTGCCATACTGTATATTGTGCCAGACTGCCATACTATATATTGTGCCAGACTGCCATACTGTATATTGTGCAGACTGCCATACTGTATATTGTGCAGACTGCCATACTGTATATTTTCCAGACTGCCATACTGTATATTTTCCAGACTGCCATACTGTATATTTTCCAGACTGCCATAATGTATATTGTGCAGACTGCCATATTGTATATTGTGCCAGACTCCAATGCTGTATATTGTGCCAGTGCCAGACTCCCATGCTGTATATTGTGCCAGACTCCCATGCTGTACATTGTGCCAGACTGCCATACTTTATATTGTGCCAGACTCCCATGCTGTATATTGTGCCAGACTGCCATACTGTATATTGTGCCAGACTGCCATGCAGTGCCAGACACTATACGTTTCTTTTTAAGTTTACAACCACTCCTGTCTTATGTGCAACCCATAAATACAATAGGTGTCATTTTGATTGTTTATATTAAATCAGGTGATTTGGGTCTATGCTTTGATAGTGCCGAGCTTGTTATTTACACCATGCCCTAGATTGATGGCATTTGTTGTATGAATTGCTGTCGCTATTACCTGTTTACACAATTTTAGTGGATCACTTGATATTGCTGATTATAAGTACTCTATAGATAAATGTGTAAGGCTGTTTCCTGTTACTGATATATAGTCTTTAGCAATTTTGCCTTTGTTTTTATAATATTTTTTAATTAATTGTAATATGTACCAAATTCAACCTCTGTAAGTATATATCTGTTATTTTAAGAGGGGACTATATGTTTCCCCCCCTAACCTTATAGCTGTTTGTTTACCATTGAATATAGATAATCAAGATATTTTTATGTCAGAATGAAGTACAGGCTTACTTCATTAAGAGGCCCCTTGCATTGGTGGAGAGCTAACAAAGATAAATAGCCCACCTTGGTGAAATTGGCAAAACCCTACTTATGCATCTCAGGCACCTCAACACCATCTGAGTGCCTCTTCTCTGCTGCAGGCAAAATAGCTGCAAAAGAGAGCTAGCCTCAGCCAGGAGCATGTGGACAATTTTGCATTTAAATGCAAAATTTCTGAAAGAGTGAATAACAGAATGTTATAAACAGTGGTAGTCTACCTATTACTAGTTCTACCTCTTTTCAAACAGATTGTGGTTTTGTTTTGCTTAATTATAAAAATGTGTTCTGCTGCTTAAAAAAATGGACCAACAGTTCTGTTAATGTAAAGTTGTAAAGTTTTAGTCTGAAGTGTATATTTATAACACTCAGTATGCGGATTTTACTTTAAATATAGGAAAAAAATATTTATTTTTTATCCGATTAGTCGAATAATCGAAAAAATAATCGGCCGAATAAGTTAGTTGCAGCCCTACTGTATATTGTGCCAGACTGCCATGCTGTATATTGTGCAGTCTCCCATGCTGTATATTGTGCAGACTCCCATGCTGTATATTGTGCAGACTCCCATGCTATATATTGTGCAGACTCCCATGCTGTATATTGTGCCGACTGCCATGCTGTACATTGTGCCAGACTCCCATACTTTATAGCTATAAAATGGTTATACAGATATTTATACATGCAAGGTTCATCTTGTCTTTAGATGGGTGTTTCCCTCCCCCCCCCCCTCCACATACTCTTTATGATAACATTTTTAACTATTTCATAATCAGAGCGCTGAGGAATTCTGAATTGGGACAGGGGGGAACGGTTGGAAGGGGGGCCACGGTTGAGGGGGGCACCTCCCTGAAATGAGTTCTTTCAGGTTGGGATGTCTGAAATAAAGACTGAGCACAAATTGATCATGAAAATAAATTGGAAATGTGTTTTAAATTGCTGCTCTATCTGAATCATGAAAGTTTAATTTTAACTTTAATGTTTCTTTAAAAATAAGAACTTTGTGTAAAATAATAATATAAAAACGACTTTGATTTCAGACGTAAAAAAAAGAAAATCTAATGTTTTATAAGTATTGTATTATTGAACTATTACTTGCATATAACAATTCTTAGGAAAGCTTGTCAAATTATTTATCTACAGCTACCCCCGCAATCTTTAACCCCTTAATGACCGAGGACGTGCAGGGTACGTCCTCAAAAAAAAGGCAGTTAACGCCTGAGGACGTACCCTGCACGTCCTCGGTGTGGAAAGCAGCTGGAAGCGATCCTGCTCGCTTCCAGCTGCTTTCCGGTTATTGCAGTGATGCCTCGATATGGAGGCATCCTGCAATAACCTCACATGGCCATCCGATGCAGAGAGAGCCACTCTGTGGCCCTCTCTGCACCGGACATCGATGGCCGGTATCGTTGGTGGGTGGGAGCCGAATTGGGAGGCGGGTGGGCGGCCATCGGTGTGCCGCGTGATGTCACGGGGGGGCGGGATCGGGGGCGTGACCGTCAGGGGCGCGCACGGGCGCGCGCGCGTGCACGGAGGGTGGCGGGCGGGCGCGTGCACGGGGCGGGAGCGGGTGGGAACCGCTACACTACGGAAAAGCATTTCATAATCATTTCATAAAACCTGCCTAATCATGTTTGTGCAAAAGCACAAAAAGCGATCGTGGAGGGGTGGGGGGGTTGGTTTGTGTGTGGGGAAGCTACACTACAGAAAATTTCAACAAATTAAAAAAACAAACCATTTTTTTCTTCTAAACTGGGTACTGGCAGACAGCTGCCAGTACCCAAGATGGCGCCCATTAAGTTAGAGTGGGAGGGGATAGAGCTGTTTGGGGGGGGGGATCAGTGAGGTTGGGGGCTAAGGGGGGATAGTACACAGCAGCATATGTAAATATGCTTAAAAAAATCATTAAAAAAAAATATATATAGCTTTTATTTTAGTACTGGCAGACTTTCTGCCAGTACTTAAGATGGCGGGGACAATTGTGGGGTGGGGGAGGGAAGAGAGCTGTTTGGGAGGGATCAGGGGGTCTGATGTTTTAGGTGGGAGGCTGAGCTCTACACTAAATCTAATATTAACCCTGCAAGCTCCCTACAAGCTACCTAATTAACCCCTTCACTGCTAGCCATAATACACGTGTGATGCGCAGCGGCATTTAGCGGCCTTCTAAATACCAAAAAGCAACGCCAAAGCCATATATGTCTGCTATTTCTGAACAAAGGGGATCCCAGAGAAGCATTTACAACCATTTGTGCCATAACTGCACAAGCTGTTTGTAAATGATTTCAGTGAGAAACCTAAAATTGTGAAACATTTTACGTTTTTTTTAATTTGATCGCATTTGGCGGTGAAATGGTGGCATGAAATATACCAAAATGGGCCTAGATCAATACTTGGGGTTGTCTACTACACTACACTAAAGCTAAAATTAACCCTACAAGCTCCCTACATGCTCCCTAATTAACCCCTTCACTGCTGGGCATAATACACTTGTGGTGCGCAGTGGCATTTTGCGGCCTTCTAATTACCAAAAAGCAACACCAAAGCCATATAAGTCTGCTATTTCTGAACAAAGGGGATCACAGAGAAGAATTTACAACCATTTGTGCCATAATTGCACAAACTATTTGTAAATAATTTCAGTGAGAAACCTAAAGTTTGTGAAAAAAATTGTGAAAAAGTGAACGATTTTTTTTATTTGATCGCATTTGGCGGTGAAATGGTGGCATGAAATATACCAAAATTGGCCTAGATCAATACTTTGGGTTGTCTACTAAAAAAAAATATATACATGTTAAGGGATATTCAGGGATTCCTGAAAGATATCAGTGTTCCAATGTAACTAGCGCTAATTTTGAAAAAAAAGTGGTTTGCAAATAGCAAAGTACTACTTGTATTTATGGCCCTATAAGTTACAAAAAAAGCAAAGAAGATGTAAACATTGGGTATTTCTAAACTCAGGACAAAATTTAGAAACTATTTAGCATGGGTGTTTTTTGGTGGTTGTAGATGTGTAACAGATTTTGGGGGTCAAAGTTAAAAAAAGTGTTTTTTTTTTCAATTTTTCCTCATATTTTATAATTTTTTTATAGTAAATTATAAGATATGATGAAAATAATGGTATCTTTTGAAAGTCCATTTAATGGCGAGAAAAACGGTATATAATATGTGTGGGTA
Source organism: Bombina bombina (assembly GCF_027579735.1). NCBI lineage: Eukaryota > Metazoa > Chordata > Amphibia > Anura > Bombinatoridae > Bombina > Bombina bombina. The sequence continues at coordinate 602,612,778 of NC_069505.1, read as the reverse complement.
CAGTAAATGAGTAAGAGGAAAATTACAGCTAAACACAAACACCGCAAAAATGTAAAAATAGCCTTGGTCCCAAACGGACAGAAAATGGAAAAGTGCTGCGGTCATTAAGGGGTTAAAGGGACATTAAACACTTTGAGATGGTAATATAAAATGATAAATTGTATATATAAAACAACTCTGCAATATACTTTCATTATTTATTTTGTCCTCTTTGCCTGTAATTCCATTCTGAAATTGTGAGCTTTCCAGTTCCTGTTAGAAATGGAAGTGCAGAACACTGTTAAATCCAGCACAACCATTGGCTGCACACTCTAGTGACCTATTTATAACGGTCCCTAATTGGCCACAGCAGAGAAGGTAACACAAGTTACAACATGGCAGCTCCCAGTGTTTTATAGACACTAAAACTTTACACTTATTTTGTCATTTTTTAAACAACTAATGAAACTTTAAAAAATACATCTACATGTTAGTCATGGACTAATCTTTTCTTTGAATGCATCATTCTATCTAGCATGTATTTAGTGTTTAATGTCCCTTTAATGGTAACATTTGTAGAAAAACCATAAGATATATTTTTCTAAAGGATTTTGAGCGAAGCCTATGTGTTTAATTCATTTAAATTGGTTAAACACATAGTTAAAGTCAGCTGCACAACAACTATATACTACAGCGAGCTAGCTGAACACATCTGGTGAGTCAATTTACTCCTATTATCGAATTTTCTTCATTCTCTTGGTATCTTTATTTGAAATGCAAGAATGTAAGTTTAGATGCCGGCCCATTTTTGATGAACAACCTTGGTTGTTCTTGCTGATTGGTGGATAAATTCACCCACCAATAAACAAGCTCTGTCCAGTGTACTGAACAAAAAAATAGCTTAGATGCCTTATTTTTCAAATAAAGATAGCAAGACAACAAAGAAAAATTGATAATAGGAGTAAATTAGAAAGTTACTTAAAATTGCTGCTCTGACTTAATCACGAAATAAAACATTTGGGTTCAGTGTCCCTTTAAAGGGACATAAAATTAAACACATGCTTCAATTGAATGACCACTCACCCTTACCCAGGTACTATTAAAGGGATATGATTCCAATTAACTTCTGTTAATTGAAGCAATACCTAGGTAGGTGTCTGGAACACTATGTGACAGGAAATAGTGCTGCCATCTAGTGCTCATTCTTGCAAAACTGCTGCCATATAGTGCTCTAAACACCTGCTTGTTCTCTGCTTTTCAACAAAAGATACCAAGAGAATGAAAAACATGTGATGATAGAAGTAAATTAGAAAGTTGTTTAAAATCACATGCTCTATCTGAATCATGAAAAAAAAAAGATGTTTCATGCCCCTATAAGCTAATGACAGTAATTAGTTATTGGAGGGAGACAGTTATCTAATTGTAAATAGTGATTGTGCATAAAATAAAGCATTAACGTAAAACAAGTATTTCTAATGCATTTTCAAACTTTACTTATCGCTTACTTTTAGCCCAGTTCACGGAGCTCCAATCCGCCCCCTTATCAGTGATTTCGCTAGTGTTGAGTGTAGCAATTTATTACAAGTCCTGTGCATGTGCTCTTGAGAAAGTGGGTGCACAGGCGCGGGAGAGCACGCATGTGCAAACTCCTTCCTGCCACAACACAGTGTGGCTGATCCAATCAGCAGCGCTAGGCACACGATTTAGATGTGCAACTAGCGCTGCTGACTGTATTAGTGGCAGTTTCTTCTCTGGACCATCAGTGCTCTGCGGGTGCCTAGCAGCACTTTTACTGTGTGTTTAACCCTTTTGCAGTTAATTAAACCATTATATTGATAACTGTGCTGTTGTACATAACACTGACCAGACCCAGACATGATTAGTGTTCTAGACCGGAAGAATTAGGAATTTATTAGACAATAGGAAACTCTGTTCCAGACGTATAGAGCAGCACACATTTTATACTGTGCATGACTCTATACTGGTGCCACGTGATTTGGAAGTCACGTGTGATGTGCACTGATTTTATGGCTTGTCCCTTGACTTCCTCCTGACCTGAGTTTGGATTCTCCTTCCGTTGGTCTGTCCTCCTAACTTGATGTTGGCTACCACTTACTATGCTTCCTCTCTGTCCCCATGCTTATAACTTTATCCAGAGATCCTGTCTTATAGTGGGCTCTTACTGAAGAAGGTGTTTTGTAAGGGTGTGCTGATATCTGCATATTGGATTCTAGCCACTAACAACGAGCTAAAAACTTACAGTGGCTGAGTGCTTTATTTGAAAAGCAGGAATGTAAGCTTAGGAGCCGGACCATTTTTGGTTCAGAACCTGGGTAGCATTTGCTGATTGATGGCCAATACCCAGCCCCCCAAACACACACACACACCCCACCAAAGCTCTGCATTATACCCCACTCTTTATCCTACCAGGTTTGTTTTTCACAAGTAGGCAGTCATTCTACCCCTTGGCTGCCAGTAACATACAAGTCAATTAATTGTACTTCTTTGCCAGTAACACATGTAAACTATAGAGATTTGACCCCCTTGACTGTCCCCCACTTTTTTCTGTTTCATTTTTAGAGTGCATCAATCAAGCCATAGGACACAATATACATTTAATACTCATGAACTGGACATTTAAGTGTACAATATGTTTGTGAAGATTATACTGGACTATCCAGTTGCATACAGGACACCTGGCAGATAGCACTGTACATATTACTTGAGGTCTCCTCTTGCACCATCACAAGCAATGACCAATATCCATATATACAAACACGTGTACAGCGCCCCTAGTGGCAGATACATACGTAAAGAGGTCGCATATAACGTGACGTCAATTGCTTAAGATTCTCTTTCCGCCATGTTTGTTTGGGTAATGCCCTCTTGTTACGCTAGCGGACGCGCCTTGTACAGGGAGCGGCGCTACTGTAGTATGGGGTCTAGTATACGCCACTTTGTTACCCGGGGGCAATGACACTGCCGCGGTAGCATGTTGTACTTAGGCGCCAGGTTACTTCCTAGTTGAGAACCTTACTTCCGGTAAGCCTGTAGTAAGGACGTCATAAGCCGGCGACGCAGGAGATCTGAGTGGTAGTGTAGGTGAGTGCTGGGGTGAATAAGCGTGTATTTGTGTGACCTGCTCTTATTGGATGCGTCTAATAGTTTTTTTTGCACTGTAGCACAACAAGCCTATGTTAGCTGAGGCGAATAGTTTATAGATAACCTTTTTATTTGAGGTTTTAGGGTAGTCTGCTGTGTGTGGGGATTGTGGGTTTAGTTTTTGTTGTTTAAGGGCCAATAGTGTCAGGGCTAGGGTTTAAGTTGTAGGGTTAGGGGCCAATAGTGTCAGGGCTAGGGTTAAGTTGTAGGGTTAGGGGCCAATAGTAGAGGACTAGGGTTTAAGTTGTAGGGTTTGGTGCCAATAGTGTCAGGGCTAGGGTTTAAGTTGTAGGGTTAGGGGCCAATTGTGTCAGGGCTAGGGTTAAGTTGTAGGGTTAGGGGCCAATAGTAGAGGACTAGGGTTTAAGTTGTAGGGTTTGGTGCCAATAGTGTCAGGGCTAGGGTTTAAGTTGTAGGGTTAGGTTGTAGGGATAGGGGCCAATAGTGTCAGGGCTAGGGTTTAAGTTGTAGGGTTAGGGTTAAGTTGTAGGGATAGGGGCCAATAGTGTCAGGGCTAGGGCTAGGGTTAGGGGCTAATAGTGTCAGGGCTAGGGTTAGGGGCTAATAGTGTCAGGGCTAGGGTTTAAGTTGTAGGGTTAGGGGCCAATAGTGTGCCAGGGCTAGGATTTAAGTTGTAGGGTTAGGGGCAAATAGTGCCAGGGCTAGGGTTAAGTTGTAGGGTTAGGGGCCAATAGTAGAGGACTAGGGTTTAAGTTGTAGGGTTAGGGGCCAATAGTAGAGGACTAGGGTTTAAGTTGTAGGGTTAGGTGCCAATAGTGTCAGGGCTAGGGTTTAAGTTGTAGGGTTAGGGGCTAATAGTGTCAGGGCTAGGGTTTAAGTTGTAGGGTTAGGGGCCAATTGTGACAGGGCTAGGATTTAAGTTGTAGGGTTAGGGGCCAATAGTGACAGGGCTAGGATTTAAGTTGTAGGGTTAGGGTTAAGTTGTAGGGATAGGGGCCAATAGTGTCAGGGCTAGGGTTAGGGGCCAATAGTGACAGGGCTAGGGTTTAAGTTGTAGGGTTAGGGTTAAGTTGTAGGGATAGGGGCCAATAGTGTCAGGGCTAGGGTTAGGGGCTAATAGTGTCAGGGCTAGGGTTAGGGGCTAATAGTGTCAGGGCTAGGGTTTAAGTTGTAGGGTTAGGGGCCAATAGTGTCAGGGCTAGGGTTAAGTTGTAGGGTTAGGGGCCAATAGTAGAGGACTAGGGTTTAAGTTGTAGGGTTTGGTGCCAATAGTGTCAGGGCTAGGGTTTAAGTTGTAGGGTTAGGTTGTAGGGATAGGGGCCAATAGTGTCAGGGCTAGGGTTTAAGTTGTAGGGTTAGGGTTAAGTTGTAGGGATAGGGGCCAATAGTGTCAGGGCTAGGGTTAGGGGCTAATAGTGTCAGGGCTAGGGTTAGGGGCTAATAGTGTCAGGGCTAGGGTTTAAGTTGTAGGGTTAGGGGCCAATAGTGACAGGGCTAGGATTTAAGTTGTAGGGTTAGGGGCCAATAGTGTCAGGGCTAGGGTTAAGTTGTAGGGTTAGGGGCCAATAGTAGAGGACTAGGGTTTAAGTTGTAGGGTTAGGTGCCAATAGTGTCAGGGCTAGGGTTTAAGTTGTAGGGTTAGGGGCTAATAGTGTCAGGGCTAGGGTTTAAGTTGTAGGGTTAGGGGCCAATAGTGACAGGGCTAGGATTTAAGTTGTAGGGTTAGGGTTAAGTTGTAGGGTTAGGGGCCAATAGTGACAGGGCTAGGATTTAAGTTGTAGGGTTAGGGTTAAGTTGTAGGGATAGGGGCCAATAGTGTCAGGGCTAGGGTTAGGGGCCAATAGTGACAGGGCTAGGGTTTAAGTTGTAGGGTTAGGGTTAAGTTGTAGGGATAGGGGCCAATAGTGTCAGGGCTAGGGTTAGGGGCTAATAGTGTCAGGGCTAGGGTTTAAGTTGTAGGGTTAGGGGCCAATAGTGACAGGGCTAGGATTTAAGTTGTAGGGTTAGGGGCAAATAGTGGCAGGGTTTGGGATTAAGTTGTAGGGTTAGGGGGCGAATAGTGTCGGGGCTAGGGTTTAAGTTGTGGGGTTATGGGGCCAATAGTGTCAGGGCTAGGGTTAGGGGCTAATAGTGTCAGGGCTAGGGTTTAAGTTGTAGGGTTAAGGGCCAATAGTGTGCCAGGGCTAGGATTTAAGTTGTAGGGTTAGGGGCAAATAGTGGCAGGGTTTGGGATTAAGTTGTAGGGTTAGGGGGCGAATAGTGTCGGGGCTAGGGTTTAAGTTGTGGGGTTATGGGGCCAATAGTGTCAGGGCTAGGGTTTAAGTTGTAGGGCTAGGGTTTAAGTTGTAGGGTTAGGGGCCAATAGTGACAGGGCTTGGAATTAAGTTGTAGGGTTAGGGGCCAATAGTGTGCCAGGGCTGGGATTTAACTTGTAGGATTAGGGGACAATAGTGTCAGGGCTAGGGTTAAGTTGTAGGGTTAGGGGCCAATAGTAGAGGACTAGGGTTTAAGTTGTAGGGTTATGGGGCCAATAGTGTCAGGGCTAGGGTTTAAGTTGTAGGGTTAGGGGCCAATAGTGTGCCAGGGCAAGGGTTTAAGTTGTAGGGTTAGGGGCCAATAGTGGCATGGCTTGGGATTAAGTTGTAGGGTTAGGGGCCAATAGTAGAGGACTAGGGTTTAAGTTGTAGGGTTAGGGGCCAATAGTGTGCCAGGGCAAGGGTTTAAGTTGTAGGGTTAGGGGCCAATAGTGTCAGGGCTAGGGTTTAAGTTGTAGGGTTAGGGGCCAATAGTGTCAGGGCTAAGGTTTAAGTTGTAGGGTTAGGGGCCAATAGTGTCAGGGCTAAGGTTTAAGTTGTAGGGTTAGGGGCCAATAGTGTCAGGGCTAGGGTTTAAGTTGTAGGGTTAGGGGCCAATAGTGTCAGGGCTAAGGTTTAAGTTGTAGGGTTAGGGGCCAATAGTGTCAGGGCTAGGGTTTAAGTTGTAGGGTTAGGGGCCAATAGTGTCAGGGCTAGGGTTTAAGTTGTAGGGTTAGGGGCGAATAGTGTCGGGGCTAGGGTTTAAGTTGTAGGGTTAGGGGCCAATAGTGTCAGGGCTAGGGTTTAAGTTGTAGGGTTAGGGGCCAATAGTGTCAGGGCTAGGGTTTAAGTTGTAGGGTTAGGGGCCAATAGTGTCAGGGCTAGGGTTTAAGTTGTAGGGTTAGGGGCCAATAGTGTCGGGGCTAGGGTTTAAGTTGTAGGGTTAGGGGCGAATAGTGTCAGGGCTAGGGTTAAGTTGTAGGGTTAGGGGCGAATAGTGTCAGGGCTAGGGTTTAAGTTGTAGGGTTAGGGGCCAATAGTGTCAGGGCTAGGGTTAGGGGCCAATAGTGACAGGGCTAGGGTTTAAGTTGTAGGGTTAGGGTTAAGTTGTAGGGATAGGGGCCAATAGTGTCAGGGCTAGGGTTAGGGGCTAATAGTGTCAGGGCTAGGGTTAGGGGCTAATAGTGTCAGGGCTAGGGTTTAAGTTGTAGGGTTAGGGGCCAATAGTGTCAGGGCTAGGGTTAAGTTGTAGGGTTAGGGGCCAATAGTAGAGGACTAGGGTTTAAGTTGTAGGGTTTGGTGCCAATAGTGTCAGGGCTAGGGTTTAAGTTGTAGGGTTAGGTTGTAGGGATAGGGGCCAATAGTGTCAGGGCTAGGGTTTAAGTTGTAGGGTTAGGGTTAAGTTGTAGGGATAGGGGCCAATAGTGTCAGGGCTAGGGTTAGGGGCTAATAGTGTCAGGGCTAGGGTTAGGGGCTAATAGTGTCAGGGCTAGGGTTTAAGTTGTAGGGTTAGGGGCCAATAGTGACAGGGCTAGGATTTAAGTTGTAGGGTTAGGGGCCAATAGTGTCAGGGCTAGGGTTAAGTTGTAGGGTTAGGGGCCAATAGTAGAGGACTAGGGTTTAAGTTGTAGGGTTAGGGGCCAATAGTAGAGGACTAGGGTTTAAGTTGTAGGGTTAGGTGCCAATAGTGTCAGGGCTAGGGTTTAAGTTGTAGGGTTAGGGGCTAATAGTGTCAGGGCTAGGGTTTAAGTTGTAGGGTTAGGGGCTAATAGTGTCAGGGCTAGGGTTTAAGTTGTAGGGTTAGGGGCCAATAGTGACAGGGCTAGGATTTAAGTTGTAGGGTTAGGGTTAAGTTGTAGGGTTAGGGGCCAATAGTGACAGGGCTAGGATTTAAGTTGTAGGGTTAGGGTTAAGTTGTAGGGATAGGGGCCAATAGTGTCAGGGCTAGGGTTAGGGGCTAATAGTGTCAGGGCTAGGGTTTGGTGCCAATAGTGTCAGGGCTAGGGTTTAAGTTGTAGGGTTAGGTTGTAGGGATAGGGGCCAATAGTGTCAGGGCTAGGGTTTAAGTTGTAGGGTTAGGGTTAAGTTGTAGGGATAGGGGCCAATAGTGTCAGGGCTAGGGTTAGGGGCTAATAGTGTCAGGGCTAGGGTTAGGGGCTAATAGTGTCAGGGCTAGGGTTTAAGTTGTAGGGTTAGGGGCCAATAGTGTGCCAGGGCTAGGATTTAAGTTGTAGGGTTAGGGGCAAATAGTGCCAGGGCTAGGGTTAAGTTGTAGGGTTAGGGGCCAATAGTAGAGGACTAGGGTTTAAGTTGTAGGGTTAGGTGCCAATAGTGTCAGGGCTAGGGTTTAAGTTGTAGGGTTAGGGGCTAATAGTGTCAGGGCTAGGGTTTAAGTTGTAGGGTTAGGGGCCAATAGTGACAGGGCTAGGATTTAAGTTGTAGGGTTAGGGTTAAGTTGTAGGGTTAGGGGCCAATAGTGACAGGGCTAGGATTTAAGTTGTAGGGTTAGGGTTAAGTTGTAGGGATAGGGGCCAATAGTGTCAGGGCTAGGGTTAGGGGCCAATAGTGACAGGGCTAGGGTTTAAGTTGTAGGGTTAGGGTTAAGTTGTAGGGATAGGGGCCAATAGTGTCAGGGCTAGGGTTAGGGGCTAATAGTGTCAGGGCTAGGGTTAGGGGCTAATAGTGTCAGGGCTAGGGTTTAAGTTGTAGGGTTAGGGGCCAATAGTGTCAGGGCTAGGGTTAAGTTGTAGGGTTAGGGGCCAATAGTAGAGGACTAGGGTTTAAGTTGTAGGGTTTGGTGCCAATAGTGTCAGGGCTAGGGTTTAAGTTGTAGGGTTAGGTTGTAGGGATAGGGGCCAATAGTGTCAGGGCTAGGGTTTAAGTTGTAGGGTTAGGGTTAAGTTGTAGGGATAGGGGCCAATAGTGTCAGGGCTAGGGTTAGGGGCTAATAGTGTCAGGGCTAGGGTTAGGGGCTAATAGTGTCAGGGCTAGGGTTTAAGTTGTAGGGTTAGGGGCCAATAGTGACAGGGCTAGGATTTAAGTTGTAGGGTTAGGGGCCAATAGTGTCAGGGCTAGGGTTAAGTTGTAGGGTTAGGGGCCAATAGTAGAGGACTAGGGTTTAAGTTGTAGGGTTAGGGGCCAATAGTAGAGGACTAGGGTTTAAGTTGTAGGGTTAGGTGCCAATAGTGTCAGGGCTAGGGTTTAAGTTGTAGGGTTAGGGGCTAATAGTGTCAGGGCTAGGGTTTAAGTTGTAGGGTTAGGGGCCAATAGTGACAGGGCTAGGATTTAAGTTGTAGGGTTAGGGTTAAGTTGTAGGGTTAGGGGCCAATAGTGACAGGGCTAGGATTTAAGTTGTAGGGTTAGGGTTAAGTTGTAGGGATAGGGGCCAATAGTGTCAGGGCTAGGGTTAGGGGCCAATAGTGACAGGGCTAGGGTTTAAGTTGTAGGGTTAGGGTTAAGTTGTAGGGATAGGGGCCAATAGTGTCAGGGCTAGGGTTAGGGGCTAATAGTGTCAGGGCTAGGGTTTAAGTTGTAGGGTTAGGGGCCAATAGTGACAGGGCTAGGATTTAAGTTGTAGGGTTAGGGGCAAATAGTGGCAGGGTTTGGGATTAAGTTGTAGGGTTAGGGGGCGAATAGTGTCGGGGCTAGGGTTTAAGTTGTGGGGTTATGGGGCCAATAGTGTCAGGGCTAGGGTTAGGGGCTAATAGTGTCAGGGCTAGGGTTTAAGTTGTAGGGTTAAGGGCCAATAGTGTGCCAGGGCTAGGATTTAAGTTGTAGGGTTAGGGGCAAATAGTGGCAGGGTTTGGGATTAAGTTGTAGGGTTAGGGGGCGAATAGTGTCGGGGCTAGGGTTTAAGTTGTGGGGTTATGGGGCCAATAGTGTCAGGGCTAGGGTTTAAGTTGTAGGGCTAGGGTTTAAGTTGTAGGGTTAGGGGCCAATAGTGACAGGGCTTGGAATTAAGTTGTAGGGTTAGGGGCCAATAGTGTGCCAGGGCTGGGATTTAACTTGTAGGATTAGGGGACAATAGTGTCAGGGCTAGGGTTAAGTTGTAGGGTTAGGGGCCAATAGTAGAGGACTAGGGTTTAAGTTGTAGGGTTATGGGGCCAATAGTGTCAGGGCTAGGGTTTAAGTTGTAGGGTTAGGGGCCAATAGTGTGCCAGGGCAAGGGTTTAAGTTGTAGGGTTAGGGGCCAATAGTGGCATGGCTTGGGATTAAGTTGTAGGGTTAGGGGCCAATAGTAGAGGACTAGGGTTTAAGTTGTAGGGTTAGGGGCCAATAGTGTGCCAGGGCAAGGGTTTAAGTTGTAGGGTTAGGGGCCAATAGTGTCAGGGCTAGGGTTTAAGTTGTAGGGTTAGGGGCCAATAGTGTCAGGGCTAAGGTTTAAGTTGTAGGGTTAGGGGCCAATAGTGTCAGGGCTAAGGTTTAAGTTGTAGGGTTAGGGGCCAATAGTGTCAGGGCTAGGGTTTAAGTTGTAGGGTTAGGGGCCAATAGTGTCAGGGCTAAGGTTTAAGTTGTAGGGTTAGGGGCCAATAGTGTCAGGGCTAGGGTTTAAGTTGTAGGGTTAGGGGCCAATAGTGTCAGGGCTAGGGTTTAAGTTGTAGGGTTAGGGGCGAATAGTGTCGGGGCTAGGGTTTAAGTTGTAGGGTTAGGGGCCAATAGTGTCAGGGCTAGGGTTTAAGTTGTAGGGTTAGGGGCCAATAGTGTCAGGGCTAGGGTTTAAGTTGTAGGGTTAGGGGCCAATAGTGTCGGGGCTAGGGTTTAAGTTGTAGGGTTAGGGGCGAATAGTGTCAGGGCTAGGGTTAAGTTGTAGGGTTAGGGGCGAATAGTGTCAGGGCTAGGGTTTAAGTTGTAGGGTTAGGGGCCAATAGTGTCGGGGCTAGGGTTTAAGTTGTAGGGTTAGGGGCGAATAGTGTCGGGGCTAGGGTTTAAGTTGTAGGGTTAGGGGCCAATAGTGTCAGGGCTAGGGTTAAGTTGTAGGGTTAGGGGCGAATAGTGTCAGGGCTAGGGTTTAAGTTGTAGGGTTAGGGGCGAATAGTGTCGGGGCTAGGTTTTAAGTTGTAGGGTTAGGGGCGAATAGTGTCAGGGCTAGGGTTTAAGTTGTAGGGTTAGGGGCCAATAGTGTCAGGGCTAGGGTTTAAGTTGTAGGGTTAGGGGCCAATAGTGTCAGGGCTAGGGTTTAAGTTGTAGGGTTAGGGGCCAATAGTGTCAGGGCTAGGGTTTAAGTTGTAGGGTTAGGGGACAATAGTGTCAGGGCTAGGGTTTAAGCTGTAGGGTCAGGGGCCAATAGTGACAGGGCTAGGGTTTAAGTTGTAGGGTTAGGGGCCAATAGTGTCAGGGCTAGGATTTAAGTTGTAGGGTTATGGGGCCAATGGTGTCAGGGCTTGGGATTAAGTTGTAGGGTTAGGGGCCAATAGTGTCAGGGCTAGGGTTTAAGTTGTAGGGTTAGGGGCCAATAGTGTCAGGGCTTGGAATTAAGTTGTAGGGTTAGGGGCCAATAGTGTCAGGGCTAGGATTTAAGTTGTAGGGTTATGGGGCCAATGGTGTCAGGGCTTGGGATTAAGTTGTAGGGTTAGGGGCCAATAGTGTCAGGGCTAGGGTTTAAGTTGTAGGGTTAGGGGCCAATAGTGTCAGGGCTTGGAATTAAGTTGTAGGGTTAGGGGCCAATAGTGTCAGGGCTAGGATTTAAGTTGTAGGGTTATGGGGCCAATGGTGTCAGGGTTTGGGATTAAGTTGTAGGGTTAGGGGCCAATAGTGTCAGGGCTAGGGTTTAAGTTGTAGGGTTATGGGGCCAATAGTGTCAGGGCTAGGGTTTAAGCTGTAGGGTCAGGGGCCAATAGTGACAGGTCTAGGATTTAAGTTGTAGGGTTAGGGGCCAATAGTGTCAGGGCTTGGAATTAAGTTGTAGGGTTAGGGGCCAATAGTGTCAGGGCTAGGGTTTAGGTTGTAGGGATTCTGTTTTAGATAGGCAAGAAGATTCTACTCCAATAATAAACAAAATATATTTAAGTCAAACACATTTTATATATAAGACCAGTGCCACATTGTGTGTCTGTGTATGTGTGTATCTATCATCTATATATATTTATATTTACACACTGTGGCACACAAGAAGCTTACACTCCAATATTAGATCAAATCTATTTAATGCAAATGGTCGTTATGTATAAGATTGTTGTGTGTATATATATATATATATATATATATATATATATATATATATATATATATATATATATATACATATATACAAAACACGGGAGGGGTCAGCACTCTCAGGCCGGACCGGGTACACATCCTATGACCCTGTAACATGCACAGCCCTGGGTGCAAAACAGCACTCTCAGGAAGCTGCACTGTCACCAGAGCCACAGGCAGTTAACCCCAGACAGGCCTGGGTGCAAGGCCCAAACAGGGAAAATTACAAAAAATAATACATTAATATAGCACACAGAGGTTTTTGGAAGAGACCTTGACAAAGTACCTGGGCTTTTCCCATTTGGCCAGATGCGGTAACTAACTCTTCCATTGTTGCTTTTTATCTTAGTTGAGAGCTTGTGAGTGAGTGCTGGACTTTCTCTGTGTGCTATATTAATATATATATTAAATCTGATGAAGGATCATGCCTGCCCCACATCGATAAATGCAGACAGCATATGCTGTTGGCATTTATTATTGCACAAGCATTGGCGGCTAATCGGCCGCTAGCAGGGGGTGTCAATCATCCTGATCGTATCCAATCGGGATGATTGCTGCCTGCCACCTCAGAGGTGGCAGACGAGTTAAAGGGACACAACCCACATTTTTTCTTTCATGATTCAGATAGAGCATAAAATTTTAAGCAACTTTCTAATGTATTCCTATTATCAAAATGTCTTCATTCTCTTGCTATCTTTATTTGAAATGCAAGAATGTAAGTTTAGATGCCGGCCCATTTTTGGTTAGCAACCTGGGTTGTTTTTGCTGATTGGTGGATAAATTCATCCACCAATAAAAAAGTGCTGATGTCTGAACCAAAAAACTTAGATGCCTTCTTTTTCAAATAAAGATAGCAAGAGAACGAAGAAAAATTGATAATAGGAGTAAATTAGAAAGTTGCTTAAAATTGCTTCTCTTTCTGACTCACAAAAGAAAAAAAATTGGGTTCAGTGTCCCTTTAAGGTGCAGCGGTCTTAAGACCGCTGCTTCTTAACTCTTGTTTCCGGCGAGCCAAAAGGCTCGCAGGGAAACTGCAGCATATGCTGCATAATAAATCGACCCCATAGGCTGATTTCTAACTCCTTGAAGGCCACCTCTTATCTCAGTGCATTTTATTAGCTTTTCACAGCCAAAACAGTGCTAGTTCATGCGGCTATATAGATAGCATTGTGCTTACTCCTGTGGAGTTACCTATGAGTCAGCACTGATTGGCGTCCATCAAGTCAGTAACAACGCCCACGGTTAAGAATTGCTTGGTGGGGGGAAAGTGCATGTGCAAAAGAAACCGTGGGCATTGTTACTGACTTGATGGACGCCAAAGGGGGCATGCTAGGATTGGTTAAACGTTAATTCTTCATTATAACCAATAAAAGCCGGGGCTTTGCGGGCGTAGGAACAGCAGAGGGTATAAAAAAATAAAAGTAGTTGGTTTTTCAAAAATATGCGATTTAGAAGATATTGATGAATGAAAGTTACCCTATTTTGCTTTCTCCTTACAAATCACGTTAAGCAGATCAGGTAACTTTACAATCACTTTAATCTTTTTGTAGTATTTTGGTATTGAAATATTTTTTTTATTTTTTTTAAGATTACTTTGATGGACACGTGCCACACAAAATACTTCCTGTATATACCACTAAAGATCCTGCTTTAGTTCCAAGACTGTCTGGTTGCTTGATGAACAAGCAAATGGACGACATAACCTGTACACAAACTTCAGAATATGGAGGTAAGAATTTCATGTTACTACAGCTATAACCTAGATTTGTACATCAGAACTGTTATTCATGTGCAGGTTTCATATGACTGATGTGAGGGTTACTAGCAATAGAATAATATGTACAGCGCCAATAAAGGCTGAGGGATAAATATAAGCACTAAAAAATAGGTGTAGGACTACCAGGGCTAAAATGATAGTTTAATACAAAATGGTAGGTAAAAACAATGGTATAGGTAAAAAGTGGCCAGGGATATAATGACAGATCCCTATAATAAAAGGCTCAAAATTACGTTAATTACTTAACAGTTAAGATCATGGATCCATGAGTTATATGGTGAGAAAATAATATAAACTCCACGTATGGACATAAATAAACAAGTGTGCAAAGTGATTTACAGCATAGGTGAGCAATAAACACACAAGTGTAATAATAAAAATATAAACAGTGTATAAATATACAAGATTAAAAAACAACCCAAAAGTAGCTGAACAGTTCTGCTGATAGCACTGCAGTGCAAAAAATAATCACAAATAAGTGAATACAAATGAGTGAAAAATGTGAAAAAATGGGATGGGGTGACACAGTAATGTGAAAAAATGAAATGGGTCAAGAATCCAGTGAAAAAACGAAAAATAAAATAAAATAAAAAATAAAAATGATGTTCAACAAATGTTAATGAAGATCAAAAAATGTGTTTTGTAATCCAAATAAATAAACAGTTGAATTGAAAATAAAGTCACAAGAAAGAACCTTGGATCCTGAGGGTGAAAGTTCCCAGGTGAATCCTGACAGCGGTCAGCTGCTTATCCAATATCCTAGAAATGTCCCTGTAAAAAAAGGATGAACATAGCGTAACAAGTCCTTAAAATAGTGAAAATCTTAAAATGGTGCTTACCAATAGGTCTACGCGTTTTGGCCCTAAAAAAGGCCTTTATCAAGACTGCTGAATTGGTAAGCTAAGAGGCTTTAAATAACAGTATCACTTAAGTGACCGGATGTAGCTCTAAGGTGAACTTCCGGTTTCGCCATAGGATGAAAAAAGTTTTAAACATGTATAAAATATGTCACTCAGAGATAGTATTGTCCTATATTTTATTCCTAGAATATATATATTTGATTAAAGGTCGCCACTTAAATTAATTGCTTAGATGTCATTAAGCTCAGTGTATCTGAGCACCCATAATCGTGATGTCACTTCCGGTTCACGGGGATAAACTTTATAGATGATCTTATATTTTTAATGGCCTCAAATAGTGAACTTGAGTTAGAAGATGTAATTTATAGATGTGTTATTAAATTTTGAGGCTTGATCGAACTATACTTTTGTGGTGATGATTTTGCAGGGATTTGATTGGTCGTGACATCACGGCCCAGATTCTATGATCCTATTGGTGTTAGAAAAAAGGTGTGTGGGTAATAGCCCTCCTGATTGGGTATTGGACGCTGAGATGTCAATTGGCTTTTTAGCAAAGGGGACAGATTGTTTAAATGACAAAAGAAAGTAAATAATAAAGATACCAATTTCATAAAAAGAACAGCTTTAAAATAGTTAGAGATATGTTTCATCAGAGGTGATTTATATGCCTTCTCCAGTGTGTATGTATATGATTATGAGTCATCTCATAAATCATATACCATAAGGAGATATAATTGCTAAAAAGCCAATTGACATCTCAGCGTCCAATACCCAATCAGGAGGGCTATTACCCACATCTAAGCAATTAATTTAAGTGGCGACCTTTAATCAAATATATATATTCTAGGAATAAAATATAGGACAATACTATCTCTGAGTGACATATTTTATACATGTTTAAAACTTTTTTCATCCTATGGCGAAACCGGAAGTTCACCTTAGAGCTACATCCGGTCACTTAAGTGATACTGTTATTTAAAGCCTCTTAGCTTACCAATTCAGCAGTCTTGATAAAGGCCTTTTTTAGGGCCGAAACGCGTAGACCTATTGGTAAGCACCATTTTAAGATTTTCACTATTTTAAGGACTTATTACGCTATGTTCATCCTTTTTTTACAGGGACATTTCTAGGATATTGGATAAGCAGCTGACCGCTGTCAGGATTCACCTGGGAACTTTCACCCTCAGGATCCAAGGTTCTTTCTTGTGACTTTATTTTCAATTCAACTGTTTATTTATTTGGATTACAAAACACATTTTTTGATCTTCATTAACATTTGTTGAACATCATTTTTATTTTTTATTTTATTTTTCGTTTTTTCACTGGATTCTTCACCCATTTCATTTTTTCATTTTTTCACATTACTGTGTCACCCCATCCCATTTTTTCACCATTTTTCACATTTTTCACTCATTTGTATTCACTTATTTGTGATTATTTTTTGCACTGCAGTGCTATCAGCAGAACTGTTCAGCTACTTTTGGGTTGTTTTTTAATCTTGTATATTTATACACTGTTTATATTTTTATTATTACACTTGTGTGTTTATTGCTCACCTATGCTGTAAATCACTTTGCACACTTGTTTATTTATGTCCATACGTGGAGTTTATATTATTTTCTCACCATATAACTCATGGATCCATGATCTTAACTGTTAAGTAATTAACGTAATTTTGAGCCTTTTATTATAGGGATCTGTCATTATATCCCTGGCCACTTTTTACCTATACCATTGTTTTTACCTACCATTTTGTATTAAACTATCATTTTAGCCCTGGTAGTCCTACACCTATTTTTTAGTGCTTATATTTATCCCTCAGCCTTTATTGGTGCTGTACATATTATTCTATTGCTAGTTCTTTCCTTTGGGGGTTGGTTAGGCCCTCTATTTGTACTTAGCTTAGGGATTGTCTTAGCGCTTGGCCACTACACCATATTTCTATTGATGTGAGGGTTACAGCACTCAGGAATGAGAATGTTTTAATAGTAATAATTTTATTGCAAAATAGCCCTGAGACTGATGGATACAGATATTTTTGAGACTTTTTTGAATCTTTCAGTAATAGGGTGGTTAGGATCTGGGTGGCCATATGTAAGGGTCCCAGGGATCTGGGTGGCCATATGTAAGGGTCCCAGGGATCTGGGTGGCCATATGTAAGGGTCCCAGGGATCTGGGTGGCCATATGTAAGGGTCCCAGGGATCTGGGTGGCCATATGTAAGGGTCCCAGGGATCTGGGTGGCCATATGTAAGGGTCCCAGGGATCTGGGTGGCCAAATGTAAGGGTCCCAGGGATCTGGGTGACCAAATGTAAGGGTCCCAGGGATCTGGGTGGCCAAATGTAAGGGTCCCAGGGATCTGGGTGGCCAAATGTAAGGGTCCCAGGGATCTGGGTGGCCAAATGTAAGGGTCCCAGGGATCTGGGTGGCCAAATGTAAGGGTCCCAGGGATCTGGGTGGCCAAATGTAAGGGTCCCAGGGATCTGGGTGGCCATATGTAAGGGTCCCAGGGATCTGGGTGGCCATATGTAAGGGTCCCAGGGATCTGGGTGGCCATATGTAAGGGTCCCAGGGATCTGGGTGGCCATATGTAAGGGTCCCAGGGATCTGGGTGGCCATATGTAAGGGTCCCAGGGATCTGGGTGGCCATATGTAAGGGTCCTAGGTATCTGGGCGGCCATATTTAAGGGTCCCAGGGGTCTGGTGTGGCCATATGTAAGGGTCCCAGGGGTCTGGGTGGCCATATTTAAGGGTCCCAGGGGTATGGGTAGCCATATGTAAGGGTCCCAGGGGTATGGGTAGCCATATGTAAGGGTCCCAGGGGTCTGGGTAGCCATATGTAAGGGTCCCAGGGGTCTGGGTGGCCATATGTAAGGGTCCCAGGGGTCTGGGTGGCCATATGTAAGGGTCCCAGGGGTCTGGGTAGCCATATGTAGGGGTCCCAGGGGTCTGGGTAGCCATATGTAGGGGTCCCAGGGGTCTGGGTAGCCATATGTAAGGGTCCCAGGGGTCTGGGTGGCCATATGTAAGGGTCCCAGGGGTACATATTTCATACAGTAACTAAGTGCAGTCTGTGGATTCAGCAATACAGTTCCCAGAGATGTATGTTCTGTACATTTCATGATTAGTAAAATATGTCACTTAAATACTAATAACTTTTACAAGAAACATTTTTGCAAATAAAAGTATAAAAAAAATAAAATAAGGGGGGGTTTATTTGAATTCCCAAATTTAAAGGGACATTAAATTGCTGAGTGCAACTACAGCAGTGGCTACTCACCATGGTATTTTTTTCCTCCTGTGCCAACAGCTTTTATTTTAACTCATTACCGGTGCTGCCTGGTGAAGCACCATATTGTCATACTGGGCACCGCCATCTTGGAACTCACGTATTATTGCATTTATTGACAGAACAATTATGATGGCGGGTGTTTGATAAATGTACCTTGCACCTTAGCTAATCTGGTACAATAGAGTTTTGCCGTTTTATGACACAGTTTAAAAGTTATGAAACTAATAATAAAACAAAATAAATCTCTGGAATAATAAACTATAGCAGCCCCTGTGCGCACTAAACTGAAGTGCACAATACGGCTTTTTAAGAAGACTACAAAATCACTGTTCTGTGAATGAGCAACACTTCTGTCCCAGGGTGCAAGAGTGCTTATCTTTCAAGATGGCGCCCGGCCCCTGCATGAAGATAAAGAGCTTCACTATCCAGCTCCAGTAAATGGTTAAATAAGACATCCACTATACAGAGTTATAGCCATAGAAGGATAAACAATAAGATGGTAAATAGTAACCCTGCTACGGTAATTGTGCCCACCAGTTACACGTCCCTTTTAAATGCTAATGTGAAGCAAGTGTCAGATTACAAGGGTGTGTGTAATACTGTTTAATTGGGCTAGATCCAGTAGCAATTTGGATAGGACGTAATGTTCAAAAACAGATAATCTATCCTTTTGGCAATCTGATTATTTTAGTATGGCACTCTTAACTGGAGATTTTCCAGATTTATGGGGAGATTGAGGGATGAGGCTAGGGGGAGGAGAAGAGTGGACTTATTATATATATATTTTTATTATGTGTTTTTTTGTTCTATCTCCCCCCTTCCCTTCCTACTGTATATTGTTTTAAGCCTACTTTGTTAGTATAATATCTCTAGTGTTTTTTTTTTTTTGAGTGTTGTAAGAAGTATTACATAATTCAGAAACTATCTAGATATATACTTATTTTTATTGAAAAAAAAGGAAAAACAATAACATAGCGAAATAGTTGAAAATATGTTGGGTTTGATTTTTTTGTTATGTTGTATTTTCTTACATAGCCCTGTGTGGCGCAAGCTATGAACCTTGTATATCTTTCACTCTGTTATTGAATAAATAAATATATTAAAAAAAAATAAAGATGGAAAATGGTAACCCTGCTACGGTAATTGTGCCCCCCAGTTGCACATCCCTTTTAAATGCTAATGTGAAGCAAGTGTCAGATTACAAGGGTGTGTGTAATACCGTTTAATTGGGGTAGAACCTGTACACAAACTTCAGAATATGGCGGTAAGAATTTCATGTTACTACAGCTATAACCTACATTTCTACATCAGAACTGTTATTCATGTGCAGGTTTCATATGCCTGATGTGAGGGTTACAGCACTCAGAAATGAGAATGTTTTAATAGTAATAATTTTATTGCAAAATAGCCCGTGGGACTGATGGATACAGATATTTTTGAGACTTTTTTGAATCTTTCAGTAATAGGGTGGTTAGGATCTGGGTGGCCATATTTAAGGGTCCCAGGGATCTGGGTGACCAAATGTAAGGGTCCCAGAGATCTGTGTGGCCATATGTAAGGGTCCCAGAGATCTGTGTGGCCATATGTAAGGGTCCCAGAGATCTGTGTGGCCATATGTAAGGGTCCCAGAGATCTGTGTGGCCATATGTAAGGGTCCCAGGGATCTGTGTGGCCATATGTAAGGGTCCCAGGGATCTGGGTGGCCATATGTAAGGGTCCCAGGGATCTGTGTGGCCATATGTGAGGGTCCCAGGGATCTGGATGGCCATATGTAAGGGTCCCAGGGATCTAGGTGGCCATATGTGAGGGTCCCAGGGATCTGGGTGGCCATATGTAAGGGTCCCAGGGATCTGGGTGGCCATATGTAAGGGTCCCAGGGATCTGGGTGGCCATATGTAAGGGTCCCAGGGATCTGGGTGGCCATATGTAAGGGTCCCAGGGATCTGGGTGGCCATATGTAAGGGTCCCAGGGATCTGGGTGGCCATATGTAAGGGTCCCAGGGATCTGGGTGGCCATATGTAAGGGTCCCAGGGATCTGGGTGGCCATATGTAAGGGTCCCAGGGATCTGGGTGGCCATATGTAAGGGTCCCAGGGATCTGGGTGGCCATATGTAAGGGTCCCAGGGATCTGGGTGGCCATATGTAAGGGTCCCAGGGATCTGGGTGGCCATATGTAAGGGTCCCAGGGATCTGGGTGGCCATATGTAAGGGTCCCAGGGATCTGGGTGGCCATATGTAAGGGTCCCAGGGATCTGGGTGGCCATATGTAAGGGTCCCAGGGATCTGGGTGGCCATATGTAAGGGTCCCAGGGATCTGGGTGGCCATATGTAAGGGTCCCAGGGATCTGGGTGGCCATATGTAAGGGTCCCAGGGATCTGGGTGGCCATATGTAAGGGTCCCAGGGATCTGGGTGGCCATATGTAAGGGTCCCAGGGATCTGGGTGGCCATATGTAAGGGTCCCAGGGATCTGGGTGGCCATATGTAAGGGTCCCAGGGATCTGGGTGGCCATATGTAAGGGTCCCAGGGATCTGGGTGGCCATATGTAAGGGTCCCAGGGATCTGGGTGGCCATATGTAAGGGTCCCAGGGATCTGGGTGGCCATATGTAAGGGTCCCAGGGATCTGGGTGGCCATATGTAAGGCTCCCAGGGATCTGGGTGGCCATATGTAAGGGTCCCAGGGATCTGGGTGGCCATATGTAAGGGTCCCAGGGATCTGGGTGGCCATATGTAAGGGTCCCAGGGATCTGGGTGGCCATATGTAAGGGTCCCAGGGATCTGGGTGGCCATATGTAAGGGTCCCAGGGATCTGGGTGGCCATATGTAAGGGTCCCAGGGGTCTGGGAGGCCATATGTAAGGGTCCCAGGGGTCTGGGAGGCCATATGTAAGGGTCCCAGGGGTCTGGGAGGCCATATGTAAGGGTCCCAGGGGTCTGGGAGGCCATATGTAAGGGTCCCAGGGGTCTGGGAGGCCATATGTAAGGGTCCCAGGGGTATGGGAGGCCATATGTAAGGGTCCCAGGGGTCTGGGAGGCCATATGTAAGGGTCCCAGGGGTCTGGGTGGCCATATGTAAGGGTCCCAGGGATCTGGGTGGCCATATGTAAGGGTCCCAGGGATCTGGGTGGCCATATGTAAGGGTCCCAGGGATCTGGGTGGCCATATGTAAGGGTCCCAGGGATCTGGGTGGCCATATGTAAGGGTCCCAGGGATCTGGGTGGCCATATGTAAGGGTCCCAGGGATCTGGGTGGCCATATGTAAGGGTCCCAGGGATCTGGGTGGCCATATGTAAGGGTCCCAGGGATCTGGGTGGCCATATGTAAGGGTCCCAGGGATCTGGGTGGCCATATGTAAGGGTCCCAGGGATCTGGGTGGCCATATGTAAGGGTCCCAGGGATCTGGGTGGCCATATGTAAGGGTCCCAGGGATCTGGGTGGCCATATGTAAGGGTCCCAGGGATCTGGGTGGCCATATGTAAGGGTCCCAGGGGTCTGGGAGGCCATATGTAAGGGTCCCAGGAGTCTGGGAGGCCATATGTAAGGGTCCCAGGGGTCTGGGAGGCCATATGTAAGGGTCCCAGGGGTCTGGGAGGCCATATGTAAGGGTCCCAGGGGTCTGGGAGGCCATATGTAAGGGTCCCAGGGGTCTGGGAGGCCATATGTAAGGGTCCCAGGGGTCTGGGAGGCCATATGTAAGGGTCCCAGGGGTCTGGGAGGCCATATGTAAGGGTCCCAGGGGTCTGGGAGGCCATATGTAAGGGTCCCAGGGGTCTGGTGTGGCCATATGTAAGGGTCCCAGGTATCTGGGTGGCCATATGTAAGGGTCCCAGGGGTCTGGGAGGCCATATGTTAGGGTCCCAGGGGTCTGGTGTGGCTATATGTAAGGGTCCTATGGAGGTAAGAATTTCATGTTACTACAGCTATAACCTAGATTTGTACATCAGAACTGTTATTCATGTGCAGGTTTCATATGACTGATGTGAGGGTTACAGCACTCAGAAATGAGAATGTTTTAATAGTAATAATTTTATTGCAAAATAGCCCTGAGACTGATGGATACAGATATTTTTGAGACTTTTTGAATCTTTTAGTAATAGGGTGGTTAGGATCTGGGTGGCCAAATGTTAGGGTCCCATGTATCTGGGTGGCCAAATGTAAGGGTCCCAGAGATCTGTGTGGCCATATGTAAGGGTCCCAGAGATCTGTGTGGCCTTATGTAAGGGTCCCAGGGATCTGGGTGGCCATATGTAAGGGTCCCAGGGGTCTGGGAGGCCATATGTAAGGGTCCCAGGGGTCTGGGAGGCCATATGTAAGGGTCCCAGGGATCTTTGTGGCCATATGTAAGGGTCCCAGGGATCTGTGTGGCCATATGTAAGGGTCCCAGGGATCTGTGTGGCCATATGTAAGGGTCCCAGGGATCTGGGTGGCCATATGTAAGGGTCCCAGGGGTATGGGTAGCCATATCTAAGGGTCCCAGGGGTCTGAGAGGCCATATGTAAGGGTTTCAGGGATCTGGGTGGCCATATGCAAGGGTCCCAGGGATCTGAGTGGCCATATGTAAGGGTCCCAGGGATCTGGGTGGCCATATGTAAGGGTCCGGGGGTCTGGGTGGCCATATTTAAGGGTCCCAGGGGTCTGGTGTGGCCATATGTAAGGGTCCCAGGGATCTGGGTGGCCATATGTAAGGGTCCCAGGGTTCTGGGTGGCCATATGTAAGGGTCCCAGGGATCGGGGTGGCCATATGTAAGAGTCCCAGGGTGGCCATATGTAAGGGTCCCAGGGATCTGGGTGGCCATATGTAAGTGTCCCAGGGATCTGGGTGGCCATATGTAAGGGTCCCAGGTATCTAGGTGGCCATATTTAAGGGTCCCAGGGGTCTGGTGTGGCCATATGTAACGGTCCCAGGTATCTGGGTGGCCATATGTAAGGGTCCCAGGTATCTGGGTGGCCATATGTAAGGGTCCCAGGGGTATGGGTAGCCATATGTAAGGGTCCCAGAGGTATGGGTAGCCATATATAAGGGTCCCAGGGATCTGGGTGGCAATATGTAAGGGTCCCAGGGATCTGGGTGGCCATATGTAAGGGTCCGGGGTCTGGGTGGCCATATTTAAGGGTCCCAGGGGTCTGGTGTGGCCATATGTAAGGGTCCCAGGGATATGGGTAGCCATATGTAAGGGTCCCAGGGGTATGGGTAGCCATATGTAAGGGTCCGGGGTATGGGTAGCCATATGTAAGGGTCTGGTGTGGCCATATGTAAGGGTCCCAGGGGTACATATTTCATACAGTAACTAAGTGCAGTCTGTGGATTCAGCAATACAGTTCCCAGAGATGTATGTTCTGTACATTTCATGATTAGTAAAATATGTCACTTAAATACTAATAACTTTTACAAGAAACATTTTTGCAAATAAAAGTGTAAAAAAAATAAGGGGGGTTTATTTGAATTCCCAAATTTAAAGGGACATTAAATTGCTGAGTGCAACTACAGCAGTGGCTACTCACCATGGTATTTTTTTCCTCCTGTGCCAGCAGCTTTTATTTTAACTCATTACCGGTGCTGCCTGGTGAAGCACCATATTGTCATACTGGGCACCGCCATCTTGGAACTCACGTATTATTACATTTATTGACAGAACAATTATGATGGCGGGTGTTTGATAAATGTACCTTGCACCTTAGCTAATCTGGTACAATAGAGTTTTGCCGTTTTATGACACAGTTTAAAAGTTATGAAACTAATAATAAAACAAAATAAATCTCTGGAATAATAAACTATAGCAGCCCCTGTGCGCACTAAACTGAAGTGCACAATACGGCTTTTTAAGAAGACTACAAAATCACTGTTCTGTGAATGAGCAACACTTCTGTCCCAGGGTGCAAGAGTGCTTATCTTTCAAGATGGCGCCCGGCCCCTGCATGAAGATAAAGAGCTTCACTATCCAGCTCCAGTAAATGGTTAAATAAGATATCCACTATACAGAGTTATAGCCATAGAAGGATAAACAATAAGATGGTAAATAGTAACCCTGCTACGGTAATTGTGCCCACCAGTTACACGTCCCTTTTAAATGCTAATGTGAAGCAAGTGTCAGATTACAAGGGTGTGTGTAATACCGTTTAATTGGGGTAGATCCAGTAGCAATTTGGATAGGACGTAATGTCATATTGAAGGCTTGGAAATCCAAACATAGTCCTATGATTAAAGAATTTACTAATAAAATAATGATACAAATACATTTAGAACAGTTTAATGTAAATATATCACAGGAGAAAAGAGTGGCTTCTTTTTTTCAGAAATGGCTTAAAGTGATTTTGACTTTCCCAATTAGAGTTCAAAAACAGATAATCTATCCTTTTAGGCAATCTGATTATTTTAGTATGGCACTCTTAACTGGAGATTTTCCAGATTTATGGGGAGATTGAGGGATGAGGCTAAGGGGAGGAGAAGAATGGACTTATTATATATATATTTTTATTATGGTTTTTTTTTTTGTTCTATCTCCCCCCTTCCCTTCCTACTGTATATTATTTTAAGCCTCCTTTGTTAGTATAATATCTCTAGTGTTTTTTTTTTTGGAGTGTTGTAAGAAGTATTACATAATTCAGAAACTATCTAAATATATACTTATTTTTATTGAAAAAAAAGGAAAAACAATAACATAGCGAAATAGTTGAAAATATGTTGGGTTTGATTTTTTGTTATGTTGTATTTTCTTACATAGCCCTGTGTGGCGCAAGCTATGAACCTTGTATATCTTTCACTCTGTTATTGAATAAATAAATAAAAAAAAAATAAAGATGGAAAATGGTAACCCTGCTACGGTAATTGTGCCCTCCAGTTACACATCCCTTTTAAATGCTAATGTGATGCAAGTGTCAGATTACAAGGGTGTGTTTAATACCGTTTAATTGGGGTAGATCCAGTAGCCATGGGGGGGGGGGGGGGCAAGTGCTTCCTGTACAGCCGAACCTTTTTCTGCTTGTGCTCTCCCCATTCAATCAGAGCTGAACCACATGATACCTTAAACTTCCTCCAACCTATAAATGTTGACCTTTTTTAATTAGAATCTTATTGAGCCATGCTGTTTTGAGCGGCAGACTTTTCAGTGCCTGATGACATAGTAATGTTAACAACCGCTCATCACTTGATAACTCCCCCACTGGGTAGTGCTCGTAAGACTGGAGTAACGGCCAAAACTCCCAACTTGTAGTGAAAAATGTGCAAAGTCCGCAGCACTATGAAGAATGCTACATTTATTCAAACATATGAACAGATAGGTATGTGACGTTTCTGGATCACAGGCCCTTAATCATGCCTATTGTAATGTTAAAGGCGCATGAAAGTCAGAATTACACTTCTATGATTCAGACAGAGCATTCATTTTTAAAAAACGTATCAATTTTCTTCTACTATGAATTTTTATTTGTTCTTCTGGTATACTTTGTTAAAAAGCATACCTAGATAGGCTCAAGTGCAGCTGTTTCAATATTTCTTGAGATGACATAGTTCTAAACTTGTATTCTGACTTCTTGAAAATCTATAGAGTTCATTTATGGTGTCTGTGTGCAGCTTGAATCAAATATTTTAATATATCTAGGCAATACAATAGTTTCTTTTTACGTTAACAAGAGCCAAAAGCTATTACTAACTTCTACAAATTGGTTTGTCATTTCCATGTTACAGACAGCGATGATGGGAAACCTCCATCTGTCACCCGGTGTAATAAAGGAACAGACCCGTATGTGCATGATCACATGAAGACTGAGGACAAAATTCCTATAAATACTGCGGAAGGTAAGTTATAAATACTAAGAAACCTGCAGTAATGGTGGCTACAGGCTCAGACACTGAAATCTGTACATTCACGTGCACAGACATCCGATCACAAAATAAAAATATCAAGAGACTGAGATCAGGTCGCAATTGTTGTAACATATCTCAAATGTGCCTAGAAACGGGGTCACAGCTGTATTATATGAAAATAATGTTATTAAAAAAATAATAGTGTAGACCAGTGCTTGACAAACACGTGTGGCAGGGAGCCACTGGCACCACTGGTTTAGAGTTTCCAAGACACCTTGGGAGGATCTGTATAGGTTGAACTCGATGGACTTCCGTCGTCTTTCAACCTCATCTACTATTTTACATGGCGTTTCCTGTTCCTCTATACAAAGTATATGTTAAAACGTCTTGGGAATATGGCGACTCACTATAATGTCATTTAATTTAGTATTGTCACTTACAGAGCTCCTCGAGGAAAATTCAGACGTGTTATTAAATGTGAAGGTGGAAGATGAGGAAGAGAATAGTGATGAAATCACAAGTTTGAATGCGGATTTAGATGATAATCAATGTACCGGTGAGTACCTATTTGAGAATTACTGGGTGTTCAATTAAAGGGATACGAAACCCAATTTTTTTCTCTCATGATTCAGATAGAGCAGCAAGTTTAAGCAACTTTCTAATTTACTCCTATTATATTTTTTTCTTCTTCTCTTGGTATCTTTATTTGAAAAGCAGGAATGTAAGCTTAGGAAACAGCCCTTTTTTGTATGCAAAACACAGGTGAGTGTGTGTGGTTCAGCAAACTGGGTAGCACTTGCTGTGATTGGTGGTTAAATGTAGCCAGGTTCTGAACCAAAAACGACTCCTAAGTTTGCATTCCTGCTTTTCAAATAAAGATACAAAGAGAACAAAGAATATTTGATAATAGGAGTACTTTGGAAAGTTGCTTAAAAATGCTGCTCTATCTGAATCCTGAATAAGAAAAAAATTGGGTTTCATATCCCTTTAAGATTTCTTGGTCTTCGCTCAGCATTTGCTTTAGTTTAGTAGTTTGCACAGTGTTCAGGTGAATTAAATTGTTATAATAAAGTCACAAGTGGGCTAAAAGAGGCTACGCTCTGGGTACTTACCATTCCATAGGACAGGGCTTGACAAATTCGTTTAACACGTAGGAGGCAGACGAAAAAGTTAGGAGAATGTTTCAGGCACATGAGAAAAAGAGGGAAAATTACACACGTTATAGAAACAGAAGTGCATTTGCACAGATATTTGTGTGTTTCACATTTAGACAAATAAATCCAGTGCCAGAAATAGCCAAGAAGCGTCTTTGTTTTGCCAAACAATAACCATAGCTCTGAGGACGCGGTAATCATTCTAGCATAAATCGTGATTGCACTCACGCATCCGCGTTCACTGTCAAAGCCGCTTGTAATCTGGCCCAAAAGAATAGGTAAAAGTCAAGAAAAAGTTATACTAAAGGACTGACGAGAAAATGAAGTAGTTTGCACAGGAAAGGAGGGAGCATTTACGGGGAAGAAGTGAACTCTGGTTGCCCGTAACTAGCTGGTAATTGTGATCTGTTCTATCGATCTGCTGGTTATAATAAATGTAATCTGTTAGTAATTGTGATCTGTTCTATCGATCTGCTGGTTATAATAAATGTAATCTGTTAGTAATTGTGATCTGTTCTATCGATCTGCTGGTTATAATAAATGTAATCTGTAATCTAACAGTTAGTAATTGTTTAAACAGATGAAGACAAATCTGATATGTTAACATTTGAAATAAGAAAAGATATGTACTCAAGGAGTCGCACGCAATCTCCAGAACATGACATATGTGACAGTAGCAGCACAGGTGAGTGTCAGTTTATAATGTGCCTGAGGTCACAGTGAGGGATGTGTGTCACAGGTGATTGTGTGTAATAGCTCTGAGGGATGTGAGTCACAGGTGAGTGTGTGTGATAGCTCTGGGGGATGTGTGTTACAGGTGAGTGTGTGTAATAGCTCTGAGGGATGTGTGTCACAGGTGAGTGTGTGTGATAGCTCTGGGGGATGTGTGTTACAGGTGAGTGTGTGTCATAGCTCTGGAGATGTGTGTCACAGGTGAGTGTGTGTCATAGCTCTGAGGGATGTGTGTCACAGGTGAGTGTGTGTCATAGCTTTGAGGGATGTGTGTCACAGGTGAGTGTGTGTCATAGCTCTGAGGGATGTGTGTCACAGGTGAGTGTGTGTGATAGCTCTGGGGGATGTGTGTCACAGGTGAGTGTGTGTGTAATAGCTCTGAGGGATGTGTGTCACAGGTGAGTGTGTGTGATAGCTCTGGAGATGTGTGTCACAGGTGAGTGTGTGTGTGGGTAATAGCTCTGGAGGATGTGTGTCACAGGTGAGTGTGTGTGTGGGTAATAGCTCTGGAGGATGTGTGTCACAGGTGAGTGTGTGTGGGTAATAGCTCTAGGGGATGTGTGTCACAGGTGAGTGTGTGTGATAGCTCTGGGGGATGTGTGTCACAGGTGAGTGTGTATAATAGCTCTGAGGGATGTGTGTCATGGATGAGTGTGTTTGTAATAGCTCTGAGGGATGTGTGTCACAGGTGAGTGTGTGTGTAATAGCTCTGGGGGATGTGTGTCATAGGTGAGTGTGTGTGTGTGTGTGATAGCTCTGGGGGATGTGTGTCACAAGTAAGTGTGTGTGTAATAGCTTTGGGGGATGTGTGTCATAGGTGAGTGAGTGTGATAGCTCTGGGGGATGTGTGTTACAAGTGAGTGTGTGTGTGTAATAGCTCTGGGGGATGTGTGTCACAAGTAAGTGTGTGTGTAATAGCTTTGGGGGATGTGTGTTACAAGTGAGTGTGTGTGTAATAGCTTTGGGGGATGTGTGTCAAAAGTGAGTGTGTGTGATAGCTCTGAGGGATATGTGTCACAGGTGAGTGTGTGTGTGTAATAGCTCTGGGGATGTGTGTCACAAGTGAGTGTGTGTGTGTAATAGCTCTGGGGATGTGTGTCACAAGTGAGTGTGAGTGTGTGTGTGTGTGTGTAATAGCTCTAGGGCACTGGTTTTCAAATCCGTCTGTAAGCCTCCCTAACAGGCCACATTTTGAGGATATCTGAACTGGAGCACAAGTGAAACAATTAGCTGATTAGTAAACATAGTTACTTTACCTGCTCTCATACAAGGTAATCCAGAAAACCTGGACTGTTGGGGAGGCCTGAGGGCAGTTTTGAAAACCAGTGCTCTAGGGGATGTGTGTCACAGGTGAGTGTGTGTGATGACTCTAGAGAATGCTAGAAACAGGTGAGTGTAGACTTCCAGCATGTCTGACAGACGTTGCTTGTAGTTCAATATGTGCACGCAGATAAATTTCTTGAGTAGGAGTTCAGTAAAAATTGAACTTTTGACATTTGATACTATTATGGCTTCCTCTCTCTTGTTGTTGCACTTCTTTTTAAGGTGGGCATGCAATGTGTATTCTTATTGTACTTATTTTGAACAGATTTATTAATTACCATAAATACTTTTGCAGGAGATATTTCAGAAGATTGTCAGAAGACCAATCATACAACAAGCAAAAGTATTAAGACATCTTTTACTGTTATGGCCACAGAATTTGCAGAGACTCACGTAGACCAGATTTGTCATAAACAAGCCAAGGTGAAAGGAACACGGAACTCCAAAACAATGAGTTATAATTCCAGTACTTTAATATGCTCTGTATGTGGGAAATGTTTTAATCACAGCTCAAAATTTACTACACACCAAGTAGAACAAACAGTTGCGTGTTCTGCATGTAGCAAATATTTTATTGGAAAAACAGATTTTTTAAAGCAAAAGAGAAGTGACAAAACAGACCGACCTTTTGCCTGCTCTGAATGTGAGAAATGTTTTTCTAAAAACTCACAACTTGTTCTACATATGAGAAAGCATACCGGGGAAAAACCATTTTCTTGTTCTGAATGTGGGAAATGTTTTGCTAAAAACTCAGTTCTTGCTATGCATAAAAGAACGCACACTGCAGAGAAACCCTTTTCTTGTTTGGATTGTGGGAAATGTTTTGCTAGGAATTCAGATCTTGTCAAACATACCAGAGTTCACACTGGTCTGAAACCATTTGCTTGTGCGAATTGTGGAAAATGTTTCAGTAGTAACTCCAATCTTGCGAGACATCAACTTATACACACAGGAGAAAAGCCGTTTGAATGTCCTATATGTGGAAAATGTTTTGGTAGAAACTCAGAACTTGTTTTACATAAAAGAATGCACACGGGAGAAAAACCGTATTCATGCTCACAGTGTGAGAAATGCTTTAGTAATAGTTCAAATCTTGCTAAACATCAGTCAATGCATACAGGTGAAAAACCGTTCTCATGTTCTGAATGTGGCAAATGCTTTGCTAGAAATTCAGATCTTGGCCAACATATGAGAACTCACACGGGCGAGAAACCATATGCTTGTGCTGTGTGCGGCAAGTGTTTTGCAAGAAACTCTGATCTGTTTAAACATAAGAGAATTCACACGGGAGAGAGACCCTTTGTGTGTTCGGTTTGTGGGAAATGTTTTAGTCGAAAATCCATTCTGGTTTTGCACAGAAAAACACACACAAAAGAAAATACGACTGCATGAAATTCTAAACTTGTTGTATAGAATGAAGGGGAAATATCCTTGAATGATCTTCATGTGAAAATTTTTCTTTATGTTATAAAATTGAAATAACATTTTCTTGAATTGCAAAATGTTTTGTAACTTATGTAAGTCCTGTTTTCAAGTAGTATCTGAAATGAAAATATTTTCTGTATGCTGAAGTAAAAAAAAAAAAATCTGAGATTATTGGATGTGAAAGTACACAAGGGAGAGATCATGTGCAGATATTAAACTCATTGGTTGTACCTTGTTAGACATAAGGTAATTTATATTAATTGCATATAACAATCTTTATTTCATAAGATGGTGTGAGTCTGCAAGTCTTTACATTTGGGATTCAACACCTGGCCACTAGGAGGAATCAAATATATCTAACACACCATGAGGTTTTAACCCCTCCCACTTCCCTGTACCTCACAGTCTTATCTTAGCCTCCACTGGAGAATGTGAAGAATTGAGGTTCTCCATTTTTTTTCTCTTGAAGGGGTTTATTTGTCTTAGGACTTGTCCCTTAGCCTCCTCCTGATTTTTGGCTTTGTCATTGTACTCCCTAAGGAAAATACTCTGCTGTTTTATACAGCACTGGGTGGGCTCTCTAATGGAGGCCAAAAAGCTGCAATGGGGTAAGTACTGTAAAGCTGTTGTCAGGTAAGTATATTCACTGACACAGGCTATTGGTAGGTACATTTTAAATGTATATCATAGCCAGAGGACACTCTTAACAGGTAAACACAGATGGATTGTTTGTACAGGGGTTGTATGTTGTGCACATAATTGTATTGTATATCACTTTTAGCTGCTTTGACAGACAAGTGGTTATATTTTGAACAAGTATAGAGTGGCAAAATTTTATTTATAGTTTTTCCTAACGCTCTTAGATGTGATGTGGAACGCAACTCGGGCAGCACAAACGTTACCCCAAAGTTTTCCCCGCTACACTGCAGAGTCAGACGCTAGCCTCCTCACTCTCAGTTGGCGGAAGCCATTTTACAGTTTGTAGTGTGTTTTTTTCAGCTCTGGATAAAGTGATCGCTAGGAGGAGCTAGGTACTAAAAACGGGGGATTTGTTTTTACTATATGTTCAGCATTATATGTGTATAATTTTTCGGTGTATTTGTCAATTACACTTCTTTCACACAGTTGCACTTATCACTACATCCGGTTATTTCTTCAGGAATAACTTTAACAGCTTTATTATTCTGTCAGTGTCCTCTGCATACAGAACTACCATTCTGTTGTTTGTGTAATAAAAACTATTATTTTGTCTTTTGCTACATTTATCAGTTTATATTGTAACATAAAAACAAGAAGGCTCTCCAATGGCACAGTATATCATGTAAAAGTCTCCTACTCAAAGAGCCAATAACTCTTGCACCATAGAAATATACTCACAAGTCTAATGCACTAACAAATAGTGCAGACACCACACCACACGCTGGTTATGTCGGAGCCCCCCAGCTGGCTCCCTCCGGTAGTCAGATGTACAGGTCCAGAGATGGATTACTCAGTTAAAGGGACAGTCTAGTCAAAATTAAACTTTAATAATTCAGATAGGAAATGCAATTTTAAACAACTTTATAATTCACTTTTATCATCAAATTTGCTATGTTCTTTTGGCATTCTTTGTTGAAAAGCTAAACCTAGGTAGCTCATATGCTAATTTCTAAGCCCTTGAAGGCCACCCCTTATTTCAATGCATTTGGCTGTTTTTCACAGCTAGAGGGCATTAGTTCATGTGTGCCATACAGATAACATTGTGACCACGCCCATGGTTTTACAAATGAGAGGGCGCTGATTGGATAAATGCAAGTCTGTCAAAAGAACTGAAATAAGGGGGCAGTCTGCAAAGGCTTGGATACAAAGTAATCACAGAGGTAAAAAGTGTATTTATATAACAGTGTTGGTTATGCAAAACAGGGGAATGGGTAATTAAGGGATTATCTATTCTTTAAGTTCGAAACAAAGAACTCCACAAACAAATTAAAAATAAAGCCCCTGTATTAATAAGGGGTGCTTTATTCTAATAAGATCACTTAAAATAAAAACTGCTACAATGTGTTTCACAGTGCTAACGGCACTGTTTCCTCAGGCATTACTGCTATCTTCACTCTTTTTTACTTTTGTTCTCTTCATGTCTGCATGCTGAAGCAATGGTGTGGCGATTACACTTGTCTCTCCCAAACAATTTAACTCAGTCAGGCAATCCCTCTTGGTGGATTTCCCACTGGAATATGTCTCAGGGAATGGCCTTTCTTCATCATTCTACTACAAATGTAAATCTCTTGAGGTAGGGCTCCGTCTATTGATCTCAGAGGTTGCAGGGATTTTGATCTTCTCAGCAGGTGGTTACCAATCATCATTGTTCTAGAGCTTTGTATGATCTTCAGACTTCACCTCTTCTCAAGCGAGAACCGCCCATTTTTTTTCCAATCAGACAATATCACAGCAATAGCCTATATCAATCATGAAAGGGGCACTCGCAGTGCTCTAGCATTAAAGAAGGTATTGCAAATTCTGTGCTGGGCACAATTTCTGAAATCACTACACAATTTCTGAAATTCATATTCCAGGAATCAACAATTGGGAGGCGTGTTATTTAAGTAATCAGTCTCTTGATTCAGGGGAATGGTCCTTTAATAAGTAAAATTTTTTATCAATTAGTATCTTGCTGGGGTGTTCCAAACCTAGACTTAATGGCTTCCCTTCCGAATCATAAACTTCACAGATACTGTGCAAAGTTTAGCGCTACGTAAGCGGATCTCTTGCACTTCCTTGGTCTTTTCACCTAGTTTATTTATTTACTCCAATTGTCCTTTTGGAGAATGATAGCTTGTCTCAAGCAGGAGCACACATCAGCTATTCTGATTGCTCCAGCGTGGCCACTCAGAACTTGGTATGTGGATATAGTTCAAATGTCCAGTTCTCCTCCATGGCATCTTCCACTTCGTCAAGCTCTATTGTCACAAGGACCAAATCTCCAATACTTTAATTTAATGGCTTGGAGATAGAATTAACCATTCATTCTCAAAAGGTTTGTTTTGGGTCCAGTAATTGATACTCTTGTTCAAGCTCATAAACCTATTACCAGAAAGATATATCATAAGAATTGGAAGGTTTATTTTTCTGGTGTAATGAAAGAGGTTGCGTTAGTCTTCAAGAAAAGGGGTGTGATGGCACTACTACAGATATTTGGGGATGGGCTAATAATGATATAAGGTTGGCCTTATTGACAATAGTTATGGCCCTTAGGTGCTGTGTACAAAATCACATATTTACATGTACAACCAAAGACAATTGCAAAAAAAAGTGTACACTTGATAGCACTCAATCCCACAATAATGATTATAAGTATAGCGTGGTGTATATGTGAAAAAAATGACAATTTAAAATGTTAAACTTTAATAGATAATGTTAAAAAATGGGCACACTTAAAAACCCTAGAGAACTAGTGGTTGTTACAAGTCAAATCATCTGCAATATTAACAGACAAGGTTAAATTGTAATGTACATTAGTCAGATATGTATTGAGAAACTCAACCAAGGTCTTAAATGTGAGATATATTTATTTTGTATAGTGTCTCACAATAGATGAGATATTAAATGAACAGAAAAATGTTTGGTGCAAACAGTAAAGCCAAATTGCATTCATTCGGTACCT
This sequence comes from Bombina bombina, assembly GCF_027579735.1. Classification (NCBI taxonomy): domain Eukaryota; kingdom Metazoa; phylum Chordata; class Amphibia; order Anura; family Bombinatoridae; genus Bombina; species Bombina bombina. The sequence goes on along the minus strand of NC_069505.1, from coordinate 602,579,176 downwards.
ATCGGCTATTAGTGTAAATCACCTTTCTGTTATATTCTTTTCACCTTAGAGTATAGGTGAAATACCTCATAGGCCCTATTCTGTAAAATTAAGAGATTGTCTCCTTAATGAGTATCATTGCTATTACATTACTATTATGAGCATATGTGATCCAATGTCTCCAGTACTGTGTGGTGTTACTCTTATGGTTATACAAATAACAGAGGCTGTTAATATACAGCCTACATAATCAATTATTGTATATGAACAGATGACAAATTTTATAAAGATCACAACAGTATAAATGCTCACATAAATAATAATATCACTGAATGATTTAGTATCCAAGTAGTTGCGATTTAAATAGCTACGATTGTGGATTCTATAGGAACTAAATAGTAAAATAATTATAAACTTTCAAACGTGGGTGCTATCTCATAATGCACCTTGGCAAAAGTAATAAGGTAATGAAACGTTACCTCTGTATTACACTAATATTTATATTTAGATTGTTACTGAATGTTAGATCGTATGAGAGTAATAGAATCATATTGTTATAACTAAAAAATTGAGTTAGGATTACCGTTCTATTAAAGTAACTCATAACATTTGTATTAGATCAATATGCTTTTTGAAAAAGCCGATGTGTCCGGCAAAGCATGTCAGGAGTAGGGGGAATTGGGACCTCTCAGTTTTAAATCTAGTTGAGCTATTTAGTTGTAAACATTGATATCTGAGCTGACGAGGATTGTATACTCAGATTAGTCAGAAAGTGAATTTCACTTGGGTTCTCCTTATTCCCCATGTGGTTCTCCTTATCGGGGTTAGACTACCGCCCACGATGGGCGGGGCTTATCGTTCACGCGCTTAGCCGCTCAGTTGGTGTTCCGGGTTCCGACGGCAGGGTACCTTGAGGCTCCGGTGTTTTCCTAAGTCCGCTTGTTCAGTCATCTTACAAGCGGTCTTAGGCACACAGTTCACAAAGTATTATTTGTTGGCTTGTGGGGACAGGTAGGCGCCACAGCGGAGCTGTGGCTAGGTGCAAGTGTATTTTCTCCCCTCAGATTTCTCACACTTTTACAGGGTAGATCTATTAGCTGCTTGTAAGAAAAGCTAGTGTAACCTAACGGTGCTTCCCTGCTTTTACATGTGAGTGCTGCTGTATTTTTTAAAGGCACAGTACACTCGTTTTTGTTTTCAACATATTTGTTTTCACTTATATTAACTACTTACTTGTTATTTTATTTACAAATTTATCTACAGTACCACGACCAATATTGCTTTTGCTTATCTTTTGTCATGGCTGGCCTTCAGGACAGTACATGTTCCATGTGTTTAGATGCCAATGTGGAACCCCCTGTTCCTTTTTGTCCCTCATGTACTGAGAGGGCTTTATTTTCTTTAATGCAAGTATATCTAAGGATGTTTCTCAAACCCTGAGACTCAGGGTATTCCGCAACTTTCTCCCCAAGCGTCACAGCCTTTAACGCTCGCTCAGGCAATGCCGTGTTCTTCAACTGCGTCTGCTTCATTCACTCTGCAGGATATGGCTGCAGTTATGTCATCCACCCTTTCAGAAGTTTTATCTAAGTTGCCAGCATTGCAAGGCAAACGCAGTAGGAAAGAGGCCCATGCCGTCCCTGCGACTTCTGATGCTTTGATGGCGATCTCCGATGTACCCTCCCAGGTCATTGAATTGGGGGGTACGGAGGCTCTGTCTGAGGGGGAATTGTCTGACTCAGGAAGTGCATTGCCCCCGACAGATTCGGACGTAATGTCTTTCAGGTTTAAGCTTGAACACCTCAGACTTTTGCTGCGAGAGGTTTTGGTGACTCTGGACGACTGTGACTCTATTGTGGTCCCGCCAGAGAAATTAAGTAAGATGGACAGATATTTGGAGGTTCCTTCTTATTCTGACGTTTTCCCGTCCCTAAGAGAATTTCGGACATTATTGCAAGGGAATGGGAAAGACCGGGTATCCGTTCTCCCCTTCCCCTATTTTTAAGAAAATGTACCCTATAGCTGACACCGTTGGGGATTCTTGGCAGACGATCCCTAAGGTGGAGGGAGCTATCTCTACCCTGGCTAAGCGTACGACTATCCCTATAGAGGACAGTTGTGCCTTCAAAGACCCCATGGATAAGAAGTTGGAGGGTCTTCTAAAAATACTCTATGTTCATCAAGGGTTCTTATTGCAACCGGCAGCCTGCATTGTCACAGTCACGACTGCGGCTGCTTTTTGGTTTGACGCCCTAGAAGAGTCTCTTAGGACTGAGACTTCTTTGGAAGAAATACAGGATAGAATTAAGGCCCTTAAGATGGCTAATTCTTTTATTACGGATGCTTCCTTTCAGATCACCAAATTGGCGGCTAAGAGTTCGGGATTCTCCATCTTAGCACAAAGAGCCTTATGGTTAAAATCTTGGTCTGCGGATGTGTCCTCTAAATTCAAGCTTTTGGCTATTCCTTTCAAAGGAAAGACCCTATTCGGGCCTGACTTGAAAGAGATAATTTCTGACATTACGAGAGGTAAGGGTCACCTCCTCCCTCAAGATAAAACGTCTAAGCAAAGGGGACGACAGAGTAATTTTCGTTCCTTTAGAAATTTCAAGGGAGTCCCCTCTTCCACTAAACAGAAAGGAATTATTCACAAGCCAAGTCCACATGGAGACCCAACCAGTCTTGGAACAAGGGTAAACAACCCAAGAAGCCTGCTGCTGCTACCAAGACAGCATGAAGGGGCGGCCCCTAATCCGGGACCGGATCTAGTAGGGGGCAGACTTTCTCTCTTTGTCCAGGCTTGGATAAGAGATGTTCAGGATCCCTGGACACTGGAAATCGTGTCTCAAGGGTATCAGTTGGAGTTCAAAAATTCCTTCCCCAGAGGAAGGTTTCTTCTTTCACGATTGTCTGTAGACCAGATAAAAAGAGAGGCGTTCTTATGCTGTGTAAGAGACCTCTACTCCATGGGAGTAATTTGTCTCAAATCTCTTTGTAGTTCCCAAAAAAGAGGGAACGTTCCGACCCATTTTAGATCTCAAAAGTCTAAACAAATTTCTCAGAGTTCCATCTTTTAAGATGGAAACTATTCGGACCATTCTTCCATTGATCCAGGAGGGTCAATATATGACTACCGTGGATTTAAAGGATGCATATCTTCATATTCCTATCCACAGAGATCATCACAATTTCCTGAGGTTTGCCTTTCTGGACAAACATTTTCAGTTCGTGGTCCTTCCTTTCGGTCTGGCCACGGCACCCAGAATTTTCACAAAGGTTCTGGGGTCTCTGCTGGCGGTTCTCAAACCGCGGGGCATCGCAGTGGCGCCTTATCTGGACGATATTCTGATCCAGGTGTCGTCTTATCAACTAACAAAGTCTCATACCGACATTGTTCTATCCTTTCTATGGACTCACGGGTGGAAGGTGAATCTAGAAAAGAGTTCACTAATTCCACAGACAATGATTCCTTTCCTGGGAACTCTAATCCATTCTCTATCCATGAAGATCTTTTTGACGGAATTCAGAAAATTAAAGATTCTGAATACATGCCGAACCCTTCGGTCCAATCCTCAGCCGTCAGTTGCTCAGTGCATGGAGGCAATTGGATTGATGGTGGCAGCAATGGACATCATCATTCCGTTTGCTCGTTTTCATCTCAGACCTCTACGACTGAGCATGCTCAGACAATGGAATGGAGATTATGCAAATTTGTCTCCTCAGATAGATCTGGATCAGGAGACAAGGCACTCTCTTCTTTGGTGGTTGTCGCAGGATCATCTGTCCCAAGGGACGTGCTTCCGCAGACCCTCTTGGGTGATAGTGACAACGGACGCCAGCCTGATAGGATGGGGTGCAGTCTGGAACTCCCTGAAGGCTCAGGGTGTGTGGACTCAGTCGGAGTCTCTAATTTCCATCAATATTCTGGAGTTGAGAGCAATATTCAATGCGCTTCAGGCTTGGCCTCAGTTGGCTTTGGCCAAATTCATCAGATTCCAGTCGGACAACATCACGACTGTAGCATACATCAATCATCAGGGAGGAACAAGGAGTTCCTTAGCGATGACAGAAGTAGCCAAGATAATGCAGTGGGCAGAAACTCACTCTTGTTATCTGTCGGCAATCTACATCCTAGGAGTGGACAACTGGGAGGCGGATTTTTTGAGCAGACAGACGTTTCATCCGGGGGAATGGGAACTCCATCCGGAAGTCTTTGCCAACCTGGTTCTCAGATGGGGCAGGCTGGAGCTGGATCTTATGACGTCTCGTCAGAATGCCAAGCTCCCGAGATACGGATCCAGGTCCAGGGATCATCAGACCGAACTGATAGATGCCTTGGCAGTGCCTTGGTCGTTCAACCTAGCTTATGTGTTCCCTCCATTTGCTCTCCTTCCTCGGGTGATTGCTCGAGTGAAACAGGAGAGGGCTTCGGTGATCCTCATCGCTCCTGCGTGGCCTCGCAGGACTTGGTATGCCGATCTGGTGGACATGTCATCTCTGCCACCGTGGAAGCTTCCACTGAGGCAGGACCTTCTCATTCAGGGACCCTTCCATCATCCGAATCTAATTTCTCTGCAGCTGACTGCTTGGAGATTGAACGCTTGATTTTATCTAAGCGAGGGTTCTCTGATTCGGTCCTTGATACCTTGATTCAGGCACGTAAGCCTGTTACTAGAAGAATTTACCATAAGATATGGCGTAAATATCTTTATTGGTGCGAATCCAAGGGCTTCTCATCGAGTAGGGTTAAGATTCCTAGGATTTTATCTTTTCTCTAAGAAGGATTGGAGAAAGGGTTGTCGGCAAGTTCCTTAAAGGGACAGATTTCTGCATTGTCTATTTTGCTACACAAGCGTCTGGCAGATGTTCCAGATGTTCAATCTTTTTGTCAGGCTCTGACTAGAATCAGACCTGTGTTTAGATCAATTACTCCTCCTTGGAGTTTGAATTTAGTTCTTAATGTTCTTGTTACGGTACCAACTGTATACCAAGGGTTAATACCAGATGAAAAATGTCCTGCATAGACAATCAGCAATTCACAACCCAGCCAGTTTCAGGTTTAAAACAGAATGACAACTTTATTTGAAGGCAGCATACAGATTTATACAGGTTTTTGACCCCCCCCTCAGATGGGGGTTGAAAGAATGTTGTACATTAGATAAAAGGGAGAAGCGCCCTTGACATGATACAATAGAATTATATTACTTAAATACTTTACTTAGGCAGATAACAACTTAAACACATTTGGCTTGTCTTATCACCTAGCGTCTGTTCTCTGAGGGTGATTAAACAATGGCCTGTTTATTACTTAAATGTAATTATAGTACACAATAGCTGAGGCCAGAAAACCTGTCTTTAGAAATTAGATTCTTAAAGCTAAACACAGTTAACTCTTTCAGTCCTGACAGAAGGGTCTGTCACATAGCTCCCCCCTTGTGGAACACTCTGGCAGACCCGGCTTGACCCTTTTGCGGGTCAACCTGGGGATGACCGGACTAAGGGGTGGTAGGCATGTCAGTTTGCTGGGACAATCCATCTGTATTCCCGTTATGAGAGAGAATCCCTGTCTGTATAAATAAGGGTTCAACCTCTTCAGTGCCCCGACTAGGGCTAAACAGTCCTTCAAAATATCATCGGCTTCTTTACGTGGTTTTTGTACCTGCTCTTTATAGGTATCCACAATCCCTTCATACTGACATAGGGTGCCCTTGAGTTGCTGCACCTCACTATGAGCCAGCGTCAGCTTCTCCTCCAGTGTCACTAAGTTTGTCCTTAATGTTTCATGTTCCACTCTCAAGCTGGTGTTTTCTGCAGTCTGTCGGTGCAGCTTGTATAGCAGAGATTCCTGTTCTAAACGTGCTTTTTCCTCTGCACTCCTCTTCTCTCCTGCTAGCACTGTTACATGATTATTTAACGTGACCATTTCATCCTCTACGTGACTCTTCTCCTTCATCAGCGCATTGTAACGGGACTTCCACGTATCAATAGCGGATAGAGATTTACTGAGCTCAGCGTCCTGGGGCTTAGCAGCAGGGGGGTCAGTCTCTGCTGCACGGATCTGAGCACGGGTAGTCACAGGGTTAACATCAGCGGGACCCATGGGAGCATAGGCAGAAACAAGGGGGACCAAGGTATTTCCAAGGAGAACATCAGCTGGTAAATCCTTCATGACCCCCACATTCACAGGTCTAGCGCCCCCTCCCCAATCCAAATGCACCCTGGCAACAGGCAGGCGGAACACAGTGCCCCCTGCTACCCTCACAGCCACAGTGTCTCCTGTGTGCTGTTTCTCAGACACCAAGTTCTTTCGAAGCAAGGTCATGGTAGCACCAGTATCCCGTAGACCACTGACCTCCTTCCCATTCACTTTAACCAGTTGCCGGTTATTCCGGTGGGCAGCTTGCACAAGGTCTGCCTCATGTAGGATGCCCCAGCATTCTTGCGCCTCTACGTAGCGGGCCGCAGGCTGAGGGTTACGTGGGATTCCGCCGGCGGGTCTTCTCCAGGACTGTGCTTGGTTCGCTGCATTTAGGGGACACTCTGGTCTTTTGTGCCCTAGTTGCTTACATCCAAAGCACCGAATCGGTTGTGAGTAGCCCCGCGAATTGAACCGGGCTCTTTGAGGGTAGTTCGTGGCCCGAGACCGTGTGGTATAGCGGTGCGCTGGGGGTTGGTAACTGGCAGGTGCTGGGGTGACTGGGGGTCTGTACTCCACTCTGGCAGGGGGCTTAGTGGTAGCAGTGTCCAGTTTGCGGGCATCCGTATACTCATCTGCCAAGCGAGCCGCTTCATGCAGGGTGGAGGGTTTACGGTCCCGAACCCACTCTCTAACTCCTGCTGATAACTTGTCAAAGCAATGTTCCAACAGGAATAGCTGCAGCACCTCTTCCCCAGACACGGCTTGGCACCCCGCCATCCAGTGCGATGCTGTGCGGTGCACCTTATATGCCCACTCAACGTAGGAATCACCAGCCAATTTAACAGTGTCTCTGAACCGCCTCCGGTATGCCTCCGGTGTAACCGCATACCTGGAGAGCAGAGCCTCTTTTACAGTATTATAATCCCCGACTTCCTCATCTGGAATGGCCCGAAAAGCCTCACTGGCCCGGCCGGATAATTTTCCGGATAATATCATGACCCAGTCCTCTGCGGGTACCTTGTGTAGTGCACATTGCCTCTCAAAATCCGCAAGGTACCCATCAATCTCTCCTTCTGTTTCCAGGAAGTTTTTAAAAGCTGCAAAATTCACTTTTCTCTTTTCCACTGGGTTTGCTGCAGCGCCGCTTTGGCGAAGTAGGTTGGCTTCCACAGCTGCTATGACCCGGTCGATAATTTCCGCAGATGGGTTGGGGCCATAATGTGCCAGTCTTATTTTGACAGCCCGGTCAAAACTTGCTTCTTCAGGGGTTCTGTCTGCTATGCTGGGCCCATTGGTTCCTTCTGTCCCTGGTACTCTTTCCATCTTAGTCAGTATTGTAATAATCCCCCTGTTCCTGAGGTTACTGGCTTGTGTAGTTGCTCTTCTGGGCGATAAGGATTCTCCCGTCGCTTGCCACCAATGTTACGGTACCAACTGTATACCAAGGGTTAATACCAGATGAACAATGTCCTGCATAGACAATCAGCAATTCACAACCCAGCCAGTTTCAGGTTTAAAACAGAATGACAACTTTATTTGAAGGCAGCATACAGATTTATACAGGTTTTTGACCCCCCCTCAGATGGGGGTTGAAAGAATGTTGTACATTAGATAAAAGGGAGAAGCGCCCTTGACATGATACAATAGAATTATATTACTTAAATACTTTACTTAGGCAGATAACAACTTAAACACATTTGGCTTGTCTTATCACCTAGCGTCTGTTCTCTGAGGGTGATTAAACAATGGCCTGTTTATTACTTAAATGTAATTATAGTACACAATAGCTGAGGCCAGAAAACCTGTCTTTAGAAATTAGATTCTTAAAGCTAAACACAGTTAACTCTTTCAGTCCTGACAGAAGGGTCTGTCACAGTTCTTCAAGGGGTTCCGTTTTCAACCTATGTATTCCGTAGATATTAAGTTATTATCTTGGAAAGTTTTATTTTTGGTTTCTATTTCTTCTGCTCGCAGAGTTTCTGAGCTTTCGGCACTACAATGTGATTCTCCTTATCTTATTTTTTATTCCGATAAGGTTGTGTTGCGTACCAAACCTGGTTTTCTTCCTAAGGTTGTTTCCAACAAGAATATTAATCAGGAAATTGTTGTTCCTTCATTGTGTCCTAATCCTTCTTCTAAGAAGGAGCGTCTGTTACATAATTTGGACGTAGTCCGTGCCTTGAAGTTCTACTTGCAGTCGACTAAGGATTTTTGTCAATCATCTTCATTATTTGTTGTTTTTTTCTGGAAAACGTAGGGGTCAGAAAGCTACGGCTACCTCTCTTTTTGGCTGAAGAGTATCATCCATGTTGCATATGAAACTGCTGGACAACAGCCTCCAGAACGAATTACGGCTCATTCCACTAGGGCTGTGGCTTCCTCATGGGCATTTAAAAATTATGCTTCTATTGAACAGATTTGCAAGGCTGCAACTTGGTCATCTCTTCACACTTTTTCCAAATTTTATATTTATGCCTCGTCCGAGGCTGTTTTTGGGAGAAAGGTTCTTCAAGCAGTGGTGCCTTCTGTTTAGGTTCCTGTCTTGACCCTCCCTTTCATCCGTGTCCTATAGCTTTGGTATTGTATCTCATAAGTAAGGATGAAATCCGTGGACTTGTCGTATCTTGTAAAAGAAAAGGAAATTTATGCTTACCTGATAAATACGACGAGTCCACGGCCCACCCTGTTTTTTTCTAAGACAGGTCTTTATTTTTGTTGAGGGATTACGACTTCTTGGTGTGTTGGGTATCTTTGTCTCATTCTAGTGCCCAGGTGTTTAATCTCAAACATACAGACTTGTGGACTCTCACCACCATGAAATAAATAAATTTATAATTAATGCATAAATTATGTTTTTTAATTCAGAATTTAATAGACATAATAAACCCAAGAGAAAGTAATTTTTGGTATATGTTAAGAAGTTCAACGGTGATGTTTTGATTTGAATTTATCAGTTGCTTCTTTAAAATATATTTGGAAAATGTTTATGTGTGATGACATATGGAGCAATGAGTGTCAAAAATGGGATGCAATAAATAAACAAGCTAATAATTTAAAAATTAGGTTCTTAAAGAATTTTTGACACCATAATAATTTTTTCTTATTTTTTGTTGAAAATTTTAATCTAAAGCTGAGTGGATAGCAGCACTAGTAAAGATACTGTCGTACATATTAAAAACTGTTTTGTATAATGCATAATTATCTAATAACTTTATCAAACTGTTATAAGAATGAAGCTAAATGTAAAATCCAGAGTATATGTTCAGAGAAGTATTTCCATAATTTGTAAACCTTCTATGTTTAAAAGCGTGGGCATATATTTGGCATTTGTTATTTATTACGGAAACAAGTGCTGAATTTGGCTGTGTTTGGCTTTTTCCGCCACAAGATTTATTAGGAAAGAAATACAATGCACAGATACCCAGATTTGCACAGATATTCATGTATTGCTCTTCGTTTCTAATAAATCCAGCCGCAGAAAGTGCTGAATGCCTTAGACCGCATCCATATTCAGCATCTGCTTCCTTAACGAATGCCAAATACATGCCTAGAATTCATCGTAAGATTTTAAAGAATCACAGAAAATTAAGATTTTGTATTTTGAGTGAGATTTACCATCCTTACAGATTTAAAGGCCTGAACATAGGTGTAATAGAGGAAAAAACCTGAATTGTGCTGTAACTACATAAAATTAGAGCAACAGGTGACAATGGGGTGACCACGGTTGTAATTAGAAAAGAGGCTCTCAGTATCTGCACGTCCTGCAACAGTGACTGTCCTTACTTTTTACAGAGCGCAGCAGCACATAATATACTACATATATACTGATCATAATCATTATGATCATAATCAAAAAAAGTGCAAAAATAAATTGGCATAATTGAGGATTTTATTTTTACACTACAATTTGCTATAGTGTTTTTAACCCAAGAAAGGGGTTACAAGGCTCAGTAAACACCTTGTGATTATAACATTTGTAATCATTCACATATCAGCTGTATCTAAATGTTATTAGAACAGATTAACACCTTGTTTGCTGCAATTGTTTTTTAATTTCCAGACTCCATCTACCAATTTCCCTTATTCAGAGGAGCCAGTCTGGACATAAGTATGGAGACAACTGGTCTTGCCATTGTGTCATTTGGGTTGGGGAAGAAACAATAATTTAAACTGAAAATAGGGAGAGATAAGTGTCAATGTTAGGCTTGTGAACCTGAAGATGTGCTCTTTCAGTTTTAAATGCTGGAAAATCCATACAAAATAGGGGTAAGAAAAAGAAAACATACGTAGAATAGGTGCAATATAATATACAGAAATGAGAAGCCTGTAACAGAGAAAAGCAATTGCTAAGCACAAAGATTCCAAACGGATGCTGAACTGTATAATTAAATTAACTATTTGCCCAGGAAAACTGCTGATACAGGTTCACTGTATTCAAAGCTGCTGCATGACCACCCATTCATATGGGCTGGGCTCTCGATCCTTCCAAACTACACTAGGAGTTGTTTTTTTGCTGCTGCCTCTTGGTCCCATAACTTTCCTTTAGCTACTACTTCAGTACTGACATGTTCAGTAATATGTGGCCATTTCAACAGTCAGAAGCAGCTATTTCATATGACAAAAAAGCGCCATCTTGTTCTTGGCCGCCATTTTGTCTTAGGCATCCATCTTGTCTAATGAATCTTTTATTATAGCAGTTATTATGTAGTGAGAAATATGCTGATGTTAGTAAGAATTGTATTAGTAATATTGGCCTTTCAAAGGTTCCTGGCAAGACGCCTGGAAGTCCGTTATCTAGGTAAGAGGCCCAAACGACCTTGCTTTAAGCTAAAATAGGCACACAGATATATTTTCGTTACTGTTATAAGAAACACTCCTTCATACTCCCCTTTCTCTCATATATTTTAATAAGCTTCTTTTGTTCATGAAATATGGTATGATATGACGAGGTCATAACGTGTCATCATGTTAACCCTGTATGCTGAAATTGTTGGCTGTAAGACATGTTGTGTGTCTTTCAATAAACAGAATCGTTTTTAGACTCATTGCTGCGTGGTCTGAATTCTATTCTCGTGGGTATCCTCATCAAATACAGTCATTTCCAGCTGATAAGGTGTGTTCCAGGCCAAGCCCTGACTGACACGGTCCCCCTCTGAAAACAACATCTAACAATATATGTGTGTATTCTGTACATATCTGTGTGTAACACTATTCTCTGTGTATATGTGCAGTGTGTGTATCTGTATATTATACCTGTATTATATATGTGTGTATTCTGTACATATCTGTGTATAACACTATTCTCTGTGTATAAGTGCAGTGTTTGTGTATCTTTATATTATACCTGTATTATATATGTGTATATTCTGTACATATCTGTCTGTAGCACTATTCTGTGTATATGTGCAGTGTGTGCATCTGTATATTATACCTGTATTATATATGTGTGTATTCTGTACATATCTGTGTATAACACTATTCTCTGTGTATAAGTGCAGTGTTTGTGTATCTTTATATTATACCTGTATTATATATGTGTATATTCTGTACATATCTGTCTGTAGCACTATTCTGTGTATATGTGCAGTGTGTGTGTATCTGTATATTATAACTGTATTATATATGTGTGTATCCTGTACATATCTGTGTATAACACTATTCTCTGTGTATATGTGCAGTGTGTGTATCTGTATATTATACCTGTATTATATATGTGTGTATTCTGTACATATCTGTGTGTAACACTATTCTCTGTGTATATGTGCAGTGTGTGTGTATCTGTATATTATACCTGTATTATATAAGTGTGTATTCTGTACATATCTGTGTATAACACTATTCTCTGTGTATATGTGCAGTGTGTGTATCTGTATATTATACCTGTATTATATATGTGTGTATTCTGTACATATCTGTGTATAACACTATTCTCTGTGTATATGTGCAGTGTGTGTATCTGTATATTATACCTGTATTATATATGTGTGTATTCTGTACATATCTGTGTGTAACACTATTCTCTGTGTATATGTGCAGTGTGTGTACCTGTATATTATACCTGTATTATATATGTGTGTATTCTGTACGTTATCTGTGTGTAACAATATTCTCTGTGTATATGTGCAGTGTGTGCATCTGTATATTATACCTGTATTATATATGTGTGTATTCTGTACATATCTGTGTGTAAAACTATTCTCTGTGTATATGTGCAGTGTGTGTATCTTTATATTATACCTGTATTATATATGTGTGTATTCTGTACATATCTGTGTATAACACTATTGTCTGTGTATATGTGCAGTGTGTGTATCTGTATATTATACCTGAATTATATATGTGTGTATTCTGTACATATCTGTGTGTAACACTATTCTCTGTGTATATGTGCAGTGTGTGTATCTGTATATTATACCTGTATTATATATGTGTGTATTCTGTACATATCTGTGTATAACACTATTCTTTGTGTATATGTGCAGTGTGTGTGTATCTGTATATTATACCTGTATTATATATGTGTGTATTCTGTACATATCTGTGTGTAACACTATTCTTTGTGTATATGTGCAGTGTGTGTGTATCTGTATATTATACCTGTATTATATATGTGTATATTCTGTACATATCTGTGTGTAACACTATTCTCTGTGTATATGTGCTGTGTGTGTATCTGTATATTATACCTGTATTATATATGTGTGTATTCTGTACATATCTGTGTGTAACACTATTCTCTGTGTATATGTGCAGTGTGTGTATATGTATATTATACCTGTATTATACATGTGTGTATCCTGTACATATCTGTGTATAACACTATTCTCTGTGTATATGTGCAGTGTGTGTGTATCTGTATATTATACCTGTATTATATATGTTTGTATTCTGTACGTTATCTGTGTGTAACACTATTCTCTGTGTATATGTGCAGTGCGTGTATCTGTATATTGTACCTGTATTATATATGTGTGTATTCTGTACATATCTGTGTATAACACTATTCTCTGTGTATATGTGCAGTGTGTGTGTATCTGTATATTATACCTGTATTATATATGTGTGTATTCTGTACATATCTGTGTGTAACACTATTCTCTGTGTATGTGTGCAGTGTGTGTATCTTTATATTATACCTGTATTATATATGTGTGTATTCTGTACATATCTGTGTGTAACACTATTCTTTGTGTATATGTGCAGTTTGTGTGTATCTGTATATTATGCCTGTATTATATATGTGTGTATTCTGTACATATCTGTGTGTAACACTATTCTCTGTGTATATGTGCAGTGTGTGTATCTGTATATTATACCTGTATTATATATGTGTGTATTCTGTACATATCTGTGTATAACACTATTTTCTGTGTATAAGTGCAGTGTGTGTATTTGTATATTATACCTGTATTATATATGTGTGTATTCTGTACATATATGTGTGTAACACTATTCTCTGTGTATATGTGCAGTGTGTGTGTATCTGTATATTTTACCTGTATTATATATGTGTGTATTCTGTACATATCTGTGTGTAACACTATTCTTTGTGTATATGTGCAGTGTGTGTATCTGTATATTATACCTGTATTATATATGTGTGTATTCTGTACATATCTGTGTATAACACTATTTTCTGTGTATAAGTGCAGTGTGTGTATTTGTATATTATACCTGTATTATATATGTGTGTATTCTGTACATATCTGTGTGTAACACTATTCTCTGTGTATATGTGCAGTGTGTGTATATCTGTATATTATACCTGTATTATATATGTGTGTATCCTGTACATATCTGTGTGTAACACTATTCTCTGTGTATATGTGCAGTGTGAGTATCTGTATATTATACCTGTATTATATATGTGTGTATTCTGTACATATCTGTGTGTAACACTATTCTTTGTGTATATGTGCAGTTTGTGTGTATCTGTATATTATACCTGTATTATATATGTGTATATTCTGTACATATCTGTCTGTAGCACTATTCTGTGTATATGTGCAGTGTGTGTGTATCTGTATATTATACCTGTATTATATATGTGTGTATCCTGTACATATCTGTGTATAACACTATTCTCTGTGTATATGTGCAGTGTGTGTATCTGTATATTATACCTGTATTATATATGTGTGTATTCTGTACATATCTGTGTATAACACTATTCTCTGTGTATGTGTGCAGTGTGTGTGTATCTGTATTTCTCCAACATAGGTGTGTCCGGTCCACGGCGTCATCCTTACTTGTGGGATATTCTCTTCCCCAACAGGAAATGGCAAAGAGCCCAGCAAAGCTGGTCACATGATCCCTCCTAGGCTCCGCCTACCCCAGTCATTCTCTTTGCCGTTGTACAGGCAACATCTCCACGGAGATGGCTTAGAGTTTTTTAGTGTTTAACTGTAGTTTTTATTATTCAATCAAGAGTTTGTTATTTTAAAATAGTGCTGGTATGTACTATTTACTCAGAAACAGAAAAGAGATGAAGATTTCTGTTTGTATGAGGAAAATGATTTTAGCAACCGTTACTAAAATCCATGGCTGTTCCACACAGGACTGTTGAGAGGAATTAACTTCAGTTGGGGGAACAGTGAGCAGTCTCTTGCTGCTTGAGGCATGACACATTCTAACAAGACGATGTAATGCTGGAAGCTGTCATTTTCCCTATGGGATCCGGTAAGCCATGTTTATTAAGATAGTAAATAAGGGCTTCACAAGGGCTTATTAAGACTGTAGACTTTTTCTGGGCTAAATCGATTCATTATTAACACATATTTAGCCTTGAGGAATCATTTAATCTGGGTATTTTGATAAGATTATATCGGCAGGCACTTTTTTAGACACCTTATTCTTTAGGGGCTTTCCCAAATCATAGGCAGAGCCTCATTTTCGCGCCGGTGTTGCGCACTTGTTTTTGAGAGGCATGGCATGCAGTCGCATGTGTGAGGAGCTCTGATACATAGAAAAGACTTTCTGAAGGCGTCATTTGGTATCGTATTCCCCTTTGGGCTTGGTTGGGTCTCAGCAAAGCAGATACCAGGGACTGTAAAGGGGTTAAAGTTAAAAACGGCTCCGGTTCCGTTATTTTAAGGGTTAAAGCTTCCAAATTTGGTGTGCAATACTTTTAAGGCTTTAAGACACTGTGGTGAAATTTTGGTGAATTTTGAACAATTCCTTCATATTTTTTCGCAATTGCAGTAATAAAATGTGTTCTGAATGTGGGGAAGCCAGAGTTCCTTCTCATTTAAATAAATGTGATTTATGTGATAATGACAATGATGCCCAAGATGATTCCTCAAGTGAGGGGAGTAAGCATGGTACTGCATCATTCCCTCCTTCGTCTACACGAGTCTTGCCCACTCAGGAGGCCCCTAGTACATCTAGCGCGCCAATACTCCTTACTATGCAACAATTAACGGCTGTAATGGATAATTCTGTCAAAAACATTTTAGCCAAAATGCACACTTATCAGCGTAAGCGCGACTGCTCTGTTTTAGATACTGAAGAGCATGACGACGCTGATAATAATGGTTCTGAAGGGCCCCTAATACAGTCTGATGGGGCCAGGGAGGTTTTGTCTGAGGGAGAAATTACAGATTCAGGGAACATTTCTCAACAAGCTGAACCTGATGTGATTACGTTTAAATTTAAGTTGGAACATCTCCGCGCTCTGCTTAAGGAGGTATTATCCACTCTGGATGATTGTGACAATTTGGTCATCCCAGAGAAGCTATGTAAAATGGACAAGTTCCTAGAGGTCCCGGGGCTCCCAGAAGCTTTTCCTATACCCAAGCGGGTGGCGGACATTGTAAATAAAGAATGGGAAAGGCCCGGTATTCCTTTCGTCCCTCCCCCCATATTTAAAAAATTGTTTCCTATGGTCGACCCCAGAAAGGACTTATGGCAGACAGTCCCCAAGGTCGAGGGAGCGGTTTCCACTTTAAACAAACGCACCACTATACCCATAGAAGATAGTTGTGCTTTCAAAGATCCTATGGATAAAAAATTAGAAGGTTTACTTAAAAAAATGTTTGTTCAGCAGGGTTACCTTCTACAACCAATTTCATGCATTGTCCCTGTCGCTACAGCCGCATGTTTCTGGTTTGATGAGCTGGTAAAGGCGGTCGATAGTGATTCTCCTCCTTATGAGGAGATTATGGACAGAATCAATGCTCTCAAATTGGCTAATTCTTTCACCCTAGACGCCACTTTGCAATTGGCTAGGTTAGCGGCTAAGAATTCTGGGTTTGCTATTGTGGCGCGCAGAGCGCTTTGGTTGAAATCTTGGTTAGCTGATGCGTCTTCCAAGAACAAGCTACTTAACATTCCTTTCAAGGGGAAAACGCTGTTTGGCCCTGACTTGAAAGAGATTATCTCTGATATCACTGGGGGTAAGGGCCATGCCCTTCCTCAGGATCGGCCTTTCAAGGCCAAAAATAAACCTAATTTTCGTCCCTTTCGTAGAAACGGACCAGCCCAAAGTGCTACGTCCTCTAAGCAAGAGGGTAATACTTCTCAAGCCAAGCAAGCTTGGAGACCAATGCAAGGCTGGAACAAGGGAAAGCAGGCCAAGAAACCTGCCACTGCTACCAAGACAGCATGAAATGTTGGCCCCCGATCCGGGACCGGATCTGGTGGGGGGCAGACTCTCTCTCTTCGCTCAGGCTTGGGCAAGAGATGTTCTGGATCCTTGGACACTAGAAATAATCTCCCAAGGT
This sequence comes from Bombina bombina, assembly GCF_027579735.1. Lineage (NCBI taxonomy): Eukaryota > Metazoa > Chordata > Amphibia > Anura > Bombinatoridae > Bombina > Bombina bombina. Next base: position 602,562,337 of record NC_069505.1, on the reverse strand, counting down.
TATCTTCTGGAATTCAAGGGGCTTCCCCCAAGGGGGAGGTTCCACAGGTCTCAGTTGTCTTCAGACCACATAAAAAGACAGGCATTCTTACATTGTATAGAAGACCTGTTAACAATGGGAGTGATTCATCCTGTTCCATTAGGAGAACAAGGGAAGGGGTTCTACTCCAATCTGTTCATAGTTCCCAAAAAAGAGGGAACGTTCAGACCAATCTTAGATCTCAAGATCTTAAACAAGTTTCTCAAGGTTCCATCGTTCAAGATGGAAACCATTCGAACAATTCTTCCTTCCATCCAGGAAGGTCAATTCATGACCACGGTGGATTTAAAGGATGCGTATCTACATATTCCTATCCACAAGGAACATCATCGGTTCCTAAGGTTCGCATTCCTGGACAAGCATTACCAGTTCGTGGCGCTTCCTTTCGGATTAGCCACTGCTCCAAGGATTTTCACAAAGGTACTAGGGTCCCTTCTAGCTGTGCTAAGACCAAGGGGCATTGCTGTAGTACCTTACTTGGACGACATTCTGATTCAAGCGTCGTCCCTTCCTCAAGCAAAGGCTCACACGGACATCGTCCTGGCCTTTCTCAGATCTCACGGATGGAAAGTGAACGTGGAAAAGAGTTCTCTATCTCCGTCGACAAGGGTTCCCTTCTTGGGAACAATAATAGACTCCTTAGAAATGAGGATTTTTCTGACAGAGGCCAGAAAAACAAGACTTCTAGACTCTTGTCGGATACTTCATTCCGTTCCTCTTCCTTCCATAGCGCAGTGCATGGAAGTGATAGGTTTGATGGTAGCGGCAATGGACATAGTTCCTTTTGCGCGCATTCATCTAAGACCATTACAACTGTGCATGCTCAGTCAGTGGAATGGGGACTATACAGACTTGTCTCCGAGGATACAAGTAAATCAGAGGACCAGAGACTCACTCCGTTGGTGGCTGTCCCTGGACAACCTGTCACAAGGGATGACCTTCCGCAGACCAGAGTGGGTCATTGTCACGACCGACGCCAGTCTGATGGGCTGGGGCGCGGTCTGGGGATCCCTGAAAGCTCAGGGTCTTTGGTCTCGGGAAGAATCTCTTCTACCGATAAATATTCTGGAACTGAGAGCGATATTCAATGCTCTCAAGGCTTGGCCTCAGCTAGCGAGGGCCAAGTTCATACGGTTTCAATCAGACAACATGACAACTGTTGCGTACATCAACCATCAGGGGGGAACAAGGAGTTCCCTGGCGATGGAAGAAGTGACCAAAATCATTCAATGGGCGGAGTCTCACTCCTGCCACCTGTCTGCAATCCACATCCCAGGAGTGGAAAATTGGGAAGCGGATTTTCTGAGTCGTCAGACATTGCATCCGGGGGAGTGGGAACTCCATCCGGAAATCTTTGTCCAAATCACTCAACTGTGGGGCATTCCAGACATGGATCTGATGGCCTCTCATCAGAACTTCAAAGTTCCTTGCTACGGGTCCAGATCCAGGGATACCAAGGCGGCTCTAGTGGATGCACTAGTAGCACCTTGGACCTTCAAACTAGCTTATGTATTCCCGCCGTTTCCTCTCATCCCCAGGCTGGTGATCTTGATAGCTCCTGCGTGGCCACGCAGGACTTGGTATGCAGATCTGGTGAATATGTCATCGGCTCCACCATGGAAGCTACCTTTGAGACGAGACCTTCTTGTTCAAGGTCCGTTCGAACATCCGAATCTGGTCTCACTCCAGCTGACTGCTTGGAGATTGAACGCTTGATCTTATCGAAGCGAGGGTTCTCAGATTCTGTTATCGATACTCTTGTTCAGGCCAGAAAGCCTGTAACTAGAAAGATTTACCACAAAATTTGGAAAAAATATATCTGTTGGTGTGAATCTAAAGGATTCCCTTGGGACAAGGTTAAGATTCCTAAGATTCTATCCTTCCTTCAAGAAGGATTGGAAAAAGGATTATCTGCAAGTTCCCTGAAGGGACAGATTTCTGCCTTGTCTGTGTTACTTCACAAAAAGCTGGCAGCTGTGCCAGATGTTCAAGCCTTTGTTCAGGCTCTGGTTAGAATCAAGCCTGTTTACAAACCTTTGACTCCTCCTTGGAGTCTCAACTTAGTTCTTTCAGTTCTTCAGGGGGTTCCGTTTGAACCCTTACATTCCGTTGATATTAAGTTATTATCTTGGAAAGTTTTGTTTTTGGTTGCAATTTCTTCTGCTAGAAGAGTTTCAGAATTATCTGCTCTGCAGTGTTCTCCTCCTTATCTGGTGTTCCATGCAGATAAGGTGGTTTTACGTACTAAACCTGGTTTTCTTCCAAAAGTTGTTTCTAACAAAAACATTAACCAGGAGATTATCGTACCTTCTCTGTGCCCGAAACCAGTTTCAAAGAAGGAACGTTTGTTGCACAATTTGGATGTTGTTCGCGCTCTAAAATTCTATTTAGACGCTACAAAGGATTTTAGACAAACATCTTCCTTGTTTGTTGTTTATTCCGGTAAAAGGAGAGGTCAAAAAGCAACTTCTACCTCTCTCTCTTTTTGGATTAAAAGCATCATCAGATTGGCTTACGAGACTGCCGGACGGCAGCCTCCCGAAAGAATCACAGCTCATTCCACTAGGGCTGTGGCTTCCACATGGGCCTTCAAGAACGAGGCTTCTGTTGATCAGATATGTAGGGCAGCGACTTGGTCTTCACTGCACACTTTTACCAAATTTTACAAGTTTGATACTTTTGCTTCTTCTGAGGCTATTTTTGGGAGAAAGGTTTTGCAAGCCGTGGTGCCTTCCATCTAGGTGACCTGATTTGCTCCCTCCCATCATCCGTGTCCTAAAGCTTTGGTATTGGTTCCCACAAGTAAGGATGACGCCGTGGACCGGACACACCTATGTTGGAGAAAACAGAATTTATGTTTACCTGATAAATTACTTTCTCCAACGGTGTGTCCGGTCCACGGCCCGCCCTGGTTTTTTAATCAGGTCTGATAATTTATTTTCTTTAACTACAGTCACCACGGTATCATATGGTTTCTCCTATGCAAATATTCCTCCTTAACGTCGGTCGAATGACTGGGGTAGGCGGAGCCTAGGAGGGATCATGTGACCAGCTTTGCTGGGCTCTTTGCCATTTCCTGTTGGGGAAGAGAATATCCCACAAGTAAGGATGACGCCGTGGACCGGACACACCGTTGGAGAAAGTAATTTATCAGGTAAACATAAATTCTGTTATTATACCTGTATTATATATGTGTGTATTCTGTACATATCTGTGTATAACACTATTCTCTGTGTATATGTGCAGTGTGTGTATCTGTATATTATACCTGTATTATATATGTGTGCATTCTGCACATATCTGTGTGTAACACTATTCTCTGTGTATATGTGCAGTGTGTGTATCTGTATATTTTACCTGTATTATATATGTGTGTATTCTGCACATATCTGTGTGTAACACTATTCTCTGTGTATATGTGCAGTGTGTGTATCTGTATATTATACCTGTATTATATATGTGTTTATTCTGTACATATCTGTGTGTAACACTATTCTCTGTGTATATGTGCAGTGTGTGTATCTGTATATTATACCTGTATTATATATGTGTGTATTCTGTACATATCTGTGTATAACACTATTCTCTGTGTATGTGTGCAGTGTGTGTATCTGTATATTATACCTGTATTATATATGTGTGTATTCTGTACATATCTGTGTGTAACTCTATACTCTGTGTATATGTGCAGTGTGTGTGTATCTGTATATTATACCTGTATTATATATGTGTGTATTCTGTACATATCTGTGTATAACACTATTCTTTGTGTATATGTGCAGTGTGTGTATCTCTATATTATACCTGTATTATATATGTGTGTATTCTGTACATATCTGTGTATAACACTATTCTCTGTGTAAGAAACCAGAAAGTCACCAGCGCTTTAAAACAAAAAGTCTTTATTCAGGAATCATGTATAAACAGCGACGTTTAACCCCTTAATCATGCTACTAACACTAACAATTTGAATAACATTTATACCATAAAACTTTGGCGCCATACTGACATTACACAGTCCCATGGCACCACCTAGTGGTGACTAGTAAAATAGGTATATATTTCTGTTAATATTAATCAAGTGTGCAGTATTTAAAAACATACAAGAAAACCAAAAATACAGTAAGGTAGATAATACCCAATGCATTAGCAATATATTTTATGGTTCAAACAAAGCACCTGTAAGCAAACATGTAGAGAGAGGTATTACAAGAAAATTAATGACAAGAAAATTAATGACAATTGTAAAGAGTACTTATCCATAATTTTAAATGTAGTGTCCCATTTCTTTGTTAAAGTCACTATGGTTGTTGGCAACTACTAGTAAAGGGGACCTGTTAAATAAGGAAAAGAATATTTTATAATTAATGCAAGCTAAAGAGAGATATACATATACAGGGAGTGCAGAATTATTAGGCAAGTTGTATTTTTGAGGATTCATTTTATTATTGAACAACAACCATGTTCTCAATGAACCCAAAAAAACTCATTAATATCAAAGCTGAATATTTTTGGAAGTAGTTTTTAGTTTGTTTTTAGTTTTAGCTATTTTAGGGGGATATCTGTGTGTGCAGGTGACAATTACTGTGCATAATTATTAGGCAACTTAACAAAAAACAAATATATACCCATTTCAATTATTTATTTTTACCAGTGAAACCAATATAACATCTCAACATTCACAAATATACATTTCTGACATTCAAAAACAAAACAAAAACAAATCAGTGACCAATATAGCCACCTTTCTTTGCAGGGACACTCAAAAGCCTGCCATCCATGGATTCTGTCAGTGTTTTGATCTGTTCACCATCAACATTGCGTGCAGCAGCAACCACAGCCTCCCAGACACTGTTCAGAGAGGTGTACTGTTTTCCCTCCTTGTAAATCTCACATTTGATGATGGACCACAGGTTCTCAATGGGGTTCAGATCAGGTGAACAAGGAGGCCATGTCATTAGATTTTCTTCTTTTATACCCTTTCTTGCCAGCCACGCTGTGGAGTACTTGGACGCGTGTGATGGAGCATTGTCCTGCATGAAAATCATGTTTTTCTTGAAGGATGCAGACTTCTTCCTGTACCACTGCTTGAAGAAGGTGTCTTCCAGAAACTGGCAGTAGGACTGGGAGTTGAGCTTGACTCCATCCTTAACCCGAAAAGGCCCCACAAGCTCATCTTTGATGATACCAGCCCAAACCAGTACTCCACCTCCACCTTGCTGGCGTCTGAGTCGGACTGGAGCTCTCTGCCCTTTACCAATCCAGCCACGGGCCCATCCATCTGGCCCATCAAGACTCACTCTCATTTCATCAGTCCATAAAACCTTAGAAAAATCAGTCTTGAGATATTTCTTGGCCCAGTCTTGACGTTTCAGCTTGTGTGTCTTGTTCAGTGGTGGTCGTCTTTCAGCCTTTCTTACCTTGGCCATGTCTCTGAGTATTGCACACCTTGTGCTTTTGGGCACTCCAGTGATGTTGCAGCTCTGAAATATGGCCAAACTGGTGGCAAGTGGCATCTTGGCAGCTGCACGCTTGACTTTTCTCAGTTCATGGGCAGTTATTTTGCGCCTTGGTTTTTCCACACGCTTCTTGCGACCCTGTTGACTATTTTGAATGAAACGCTTGATTGTTCGATGATCACGCTTCAGAAGCTTTGCAATTTTAAGAGTGCTGCATCCCTCTGCAAGATATCTCACTATTTTTTACTTTTCTGAGCCTGTCAAGTCCTTCTTTTGACCCATTTTGCCAAAGGAAAGGAAGTTGCCTAACAATTATGCACACCTGATATAGGGTGTTGATGTCATTAGACCACACCCCTTCTCATTACAGAGATGCACATCACCTAATATGCTTAATTGGTAGTAGGCTTTCGAGCCTATACAGTTTGGAGTAAGACAACATGCATAAAGAGGATGATGTGGTCAAAATACTCATTTGCCTAATAATTCTGCACTCCCTGTAAGAACCTAGAAAAAGCATGCTAGATCAAAGTCCCTATTTAAACCTTTAGGGGCTAGGGTGTCAAAGTGGTGAATCCACCACATCTCACGTTGCTTGAGCAAATTTTCCCTATTGCTGCCATTCCTAGGTTGTTGTATCTGTTCGACAATCTGCCATCTCAACTGACTGATGGCATGTCCTTTTTCCAAAAAATGTTTGGACAAAGGAGCTTCAGTGTTCTTAATCCTTATATTAGAACGGTGCTGGCTCAACCTTTCCCTGATCCTTTGGGTGGTCTCCCCCAAATAAATCAGGGAGCACGGGCACTTGATCAGATAAATTACAAAGCTACTGTTACAAGTGTGATACCCCTGGACTTCATAGCTTTTCCCGCTATGAGGGTGAAAAAAGTTTTTCCCTTTGATAATCGAATGGCAACTTGCACAATTCAAGCAAGGATAATTGCCATTATTTTTCTTACCTATATAAAATTGTTTATCTTTATTTTTAGGACCAATATCGGATCTTACAAGATGGTCCCTGATATTTTTAACCCTTCTGAAGGCCATTTTTAACCCTTCTGAAGGGGTTCTTTAAATTGTTCTATATTTAGATTACAGTCTTTCAACACATCGCTCTACTGATGGTTTCACTATATTGTACTGTGAGACGATTACGAACACTATTCTGTTTTTATCTTTATCCTTAGTGTTTTTTCTATGTTTGTTATGTACCTCCTCCACTTTCTTTTTTATCAATTCCTGTGGATAGCCCCTTTCTACAAATTTGTCAGCCATTTCTTGCAATCTAATTTTACATACATCATCATCACTGACAATTCTCTTGACTCTAGTAAATTGGCTAAGCGGTAAGGACTCCCCAATCCTCTTGGATGAAAGCTGTTATATTGAAGCAAAGTATTTTTATCGGTTTCCTTGCAAAACAGGTCAATGAGTAAAACATTAGATCCTTTGGAGACCTTGGTGTCAAGGAAGGAAACCGATTCCTCACAATATGTGAGGGTAAATTGCAGGCCTCTAACCATTGAGTTCAGAGTATCCACAAACTCCATGAGGGTCCCAATGTTGCCCCACCATATGCCAAACACATTGTCTATGTAGCGCCACCATATTGCGCCATACTTCTTAAAGAGTTCATTCTCATAGACTAATTTCTCCTCAAACTCGTTCATAAAGAGGTTGGCATATGATGGGGCAACATTGGAACCCATGGCCGTACCCTTAATCTGCAAGTACCAATCATTTTGGAACAGAAAAAAATTCCAGTATAGTAGAAGTCTTAGTAAATTCTCCAGAAATTGACACTGGGCTATAGAGTACCTGCTGTTCACTATGAAGATCTTGTTAATTATGGCTATGCCAGATTCGTGTTTAATAGATGTATATAAACTTTTCACATCCATGGTGAACAGCAGGTATCTATTAGAAGGAAATTCCAATCCCCTAGCTTTTGCCAGGAAATGCCCTGTATCTTTAAGAAAACTAGCCATTTTGGAAACTTCTGGCTGCAACAATTTGTCTAAAAATTTTGAAATGTTGGTAAAAACGGATTCAATACAAGCCACAATAGGTCTCCCTGGTGGTCTAAGGGGATCCTTATGTAGTTTAGGTAATGTATAGAAAATAGGATTCCTAGGATTATCAACAAAGAGGTACTGTGCAAGTTTTTCATCAATAATATGATGTTGTACTGCTTTGTCCAAAAGATTTTTAATTTCTTTCTGAACTTTAAAAATTGGATTACCCTCAATATTTTTATATGTGGAGATATCATTAAGTTGTTCTTTAATCTCTTCCACATAATAGTTTCTATCAAGGATGATGGTTGCACCACCCTTATCAGCTCCTTGTAGGACTATATTTTTGTTGTTTTTTAGGGATTTAATTGCAATGTGTTCAGACTTAGTAAAGTTGTATTTATTATAACCATATCTAGTAGTGTCACTACTCTTATTGGACAATTTCGCTTTTACTTTTAATTGTTGCACTTCTTTCTCAATTTAGCTTGCATTAATTATAATATATTATTTTCCTTATTTAACAGGTCCCCTTTACTAGTAGTTGCCAACAACCATAGTGACTTTAACAAAGAAATGGGATACTATTTACAATTATGGATAAGTACTCTTTACAATTGTCATTAATTTTCTTGTAATACCTCTCTCTATATGTTTGCTTACAGGTGCTTTGTTTGAACCATAAAATATATTGCTAATGCATTGGGTATTATCTACCTTACTGTATTTTTGGTTTTCTTGTATGTTTTTAAATACTGCACACTTGATTAATATTAACAGAAATATATACCTATTTTACTAGTCACCACTAGGTGGTGCCATGGGACTGTGTGATGTCAGTTTGGCGCCAAAGTTTTATGGTATAAAAGTTTTTCAAATTGTTAGTGTCAGTAGCATGATTAAGGGGTTAATGTCCCCGAAACGTTGCTGTTTATAAATGATTCCTGAATAAAGACTTTTTGTTTTATAGCGCTGGTGACTTTCTGGTTTCTTATGCTTATGTGGAGTACAGCAGTCACACTCCGTCACCTTTGCGCTGCACAGCTGTGCTGATATCCCTTTACTGTGGACGTTACTATTCTCTGTTTATATGTGCAGTGTGTGTATCTGTATATTATACCTGTATTATATATATGTGTGTAACACTATTCTCTGTGTATATGTGCAGTGTGTGTATCTGTATATTATACCTGTATTATATATGTGTGTATTCTGTACATATCTGTATATAACACTATTCTCTGTGTATATGTGCAGTGTGTGTGTATCTGTATATTATACCTGTATTATATATATGTGTATTCTGTACATATATGTGTGTAACACTATTCTCTGTGTATATGTGCAGTGTGTGTATCTGTATATTATACCTGTATTATATATGTGTGTATTCTGTACATATCTGTGTATAACACTATTCTCTGTGTATATGTGCAGTGTGTGTACCTGTATATTATACCTGTATTATATATGTGTGTATTCTGTACATATCTGTGTATAACACTATTCTCTGTGTATATGTGCAGTGTGTGTACCTGTATATTATACCTGTATTATATATGTGTGTATTCTGTACATATCTGTGTATAACACTATTCTCTGTGTATATGTGTAGTGTGTGTATCTGTATATTATACCTGTATTATATATGTGTGTATTATGTGCATATCTGTGTATAACACTATTCTCTGTGTATAGGTGTAGTGTGTATATCTGTATATTATACCTGTATTATATATGTGTGTATTCTGTACATATCTGTGTATAACACTATTCTCTGTGTATATGTGCAGTGTGTGTATCTGTATATTATACCTGTATTATATATGTGTCTATTCTGTACATATCTGTGTGTAACACTATTCTATGTGTATATGTGCAGTGTGTGTGTATCTGTATATTATACCTGTATTATATATGTGTCTATTCTGTACATATCTGTGTGTAACACTATTCTCTGTGTATATGTGCAGTGTGTGTATCTGTATATTATACCTGTATTATATATGTGTGTATTCTGTACATATCTGTGTGTAACACTATTCTCTGTGTATATGTGCAGTGTGTGTGTATCTGTATATTATACCTGTATTATATATGTGTGTATTCTGTACATATCTGTATATAACACTATTCTCTGTGTATATGTGCAGTGTGTGTGTATCTGTATATTATACCTGTATTATATATGTGTGTATTCTGTACATATCTGTGTGTAACACTATTCTCTGTGTATATGTGCAGTGTGTGTATCTGTATATTATACCTGTATTATATATGTGTGTATTCTGTACATATCTGTGTTTAACAATATTCTCAGTGTATATGTGCAGTGTGTGTATCTGTATATTATACCTGTATTATATGTTTGTATTCTGTACGTTATCTGTGTGTAACAATATTCTCTGTGTATATGTGCAGTGTGTGTATCTGTATATTATACCTGTATTATATATGTGTGTATCCTGTACATATCTGTCTATAACACTATTCTCTGTGTATATGTGCAGTGTGTGTGTATCTGTATATTGCATTGTGTGTATGTAATATTATTAGTACATTGTGTGTATATGAGTATAATTTTATTAGTGCATTGTGTGTATGTAATATTATTAGTACATTGTGTGTATATGAGTATAATATTATTAGTACATTGTGTGTATATGAGTATACTATTATTAGTGCATTGTCTGTATATGAGTATAATATTATTAGTGCATTGTGTGTATATGAGTATAATATTATTAGTGCACTGTGTGTATATGAGTATAATATTATTAGTGCACTGTGTGTATATGAGTATAATATTATTAGTGCATTGTGTGTATATGAGTATAATATTATAAGTGCATTGTGTGTATATGAGTATAATATTATTAGTACATTGTGTGTATATGAGTATAATATTATTAGTGCATTGTGTGTATATGAGTATAATATTATAAGTACTCTGTGTGTATATGAGTATAATATTATTAGTACATTGTGTGTATATGAGTATAATATTATTAGTACATTGTGTGTATATGAGTATAATATTATTAGTACATTGTGTGTATATGAGTATAATATTATTAGTACATTGTGTGTATATGAGTATAATATTATTAGTACATTGTGTGTATATGAGTATAATATTATTAGTGCACTGTGTATATGAGTATAATATTATTAGTGCATTGTGTGTATATGAGTATATTATTATTAGTGCATTGTGTGTATATGAGTATAATATTATTAGTATACTGTGTGTATATGAGTATAATATTATTAGTGCATTGTGTGTATATGGGTATAATATTATTAGTACATTGTGTGTATATGAGTATAATATTTTTAGTGCATTGTGTGTGTATATGAGTATAATATTATTAGTGCAGTGTGTGTATATGAGTATAATATTATTAGTACATTGTGTGTATATGAGTATAATATTATTAGTGCATTGTGTGTATATGAGCATAATATTATTAGTGCACTGTGTGTATATGAGTCTTATATTATTAGTACATAGTGTTTATATGAGTATAATATTATTAGTGCACTGTGTATATGAGTATAATATTATTAGTGCACTGTGTGTATATGAGTATAATATTATTAGTACATTGTGTGTATATGAGTATAATATTATAAGTGCATTGTGTGTATATGAGTATAATATTATTAGTATACTGTGTGTATATGAGTATAATATTATAAGTGCAGTGTGTGTATATGAGTATAATATTATTAGTGTACTGTGTGTATATGAGTATAATATTATAAGTGCAGTGTGTGTATATGAGTATAATATTATTAGTACATTGTGTGTATATGAGTATAATATTATTAGTACACTGTGTGTATATGAGTATAATATTATAAGTACATTGTGTGTTTATGAGTATAATATTATTAGTACATTGTGTGTATATGAGAATAATATTATTAGTACATTGTGTGTATATGAGTATAATATTATTAGTACATTGTGTGTATATGAGTATAATATTATTAGTACATTGTGTGTATATGAGTATAATATTATTAGTACATTGTGTGTATATGAGAATAATATTATTAGTACATTGTGTGTATATGAGAATAATATTATTAGTGTACTGTGTGTATATGAGTATAATATTATTAGTGTACTGTGTGTATATTAGTATAATATTATTAGTGCATTGTGTGTATATGAGTATAATATTATTAGTGCATTGTGTGTATATGAGTATAATATTATTAGTGTACTGTGTGTATATTAGTATAATATTATTAGTGCATTGTGTGTATATGAGTATAATATTATTAGTACATTGTGTGTATATGAGTATAATATTATTAGTACATTGTGTGTATATGAGTATAATATTATTAGTGCATTGTGTTTATATGAGAATAATATTATTAGTACATTGTGTGTATATGAGAATAATATTATTAGTACATTGTGTGTATATGAGTATAATATTATAAGTACATTGTGTGTATATGAGTATAATATTATTAGTGCATTGTGTGTATATGAGAATAATATTATTAGTACATTGTGTGTATATGAGTATAATATTATTAGTACATTGTGTGTATATGAGTATAATATTATTAGTACATTGTGTGTATATGAGTATAATATTATTAGTACATTGTGTGTATATGAGAATAATATTATTAGTACATTGTGTGTATATGAGTATAATATTATTAGTACATTGTGTGTGTATATGAGTATAATATTATTAGTACATTGTGTGTATATGAGTATAATATTATTAGTGCACTGTGTGTATATGAGTATAATATTATTAGTACATTGTGTGTATATGAGTATAATATTATTAGTGCATTGTGTGTATATGAGTATAATATTATTAGTACATTGTGTGTATATGAGAATAATATTATTAGTACATTGTGTGTATATGAGTATAATATTATTAGTGCAGTGTGTGTATATGAGTATAATATTATTAGTGCATTGTGTGTATATGAGTATAATATTATTAGTGCATTGTGTGTATATGAGAATAATATTATTAGTGTACTGTGTGTATATGAGTATAATATTATTAGTGTACTGTGTGTATATTAGTATAATATTATTAGTGCATTGTGTGTATATGAGTATAATATTATTAGTGTACTGTGTGTATATGAGTATAATATTATTAGTACATTGTGTGTATATGAGAATAATATTATTAGTACATTGTGTGTATATGAGTATAATATTATTAGTGCAGTGTGTGTATATGAGTATAATATTATTAGTACATTGTGTGTATATGAGAATAATATTATTAGTACATTGTGTGTATATGAGAATAATATTATTAGTGCATTGTGTGTATATTAGTATAATATTATTAGTACTTTGTGTGTATATGAGTATAATATTATTAGTGCATTGTGTGTGTATATGAGTATAATATTATTAGTGCACTGTGTGTATATGAGAATAATATTATTAGTACTTTGTGTGTATATGAGTATAATATTATTAGTGCATTGTGTGTGTATATGAGTATAATATTATAAGTGCATTGTGTGTATATGAGAATAATATTATTAGTGCATTGTGTGTATATGAGTATAATATTATTAGTGCATTGTGTGTGTATGAGTATAATATTATTAGTACTTTGTGTGTATATGAGTATAATATTATTAGTACATTGTGTGTATATGAGAATAATATTATTAGTACATTGTTTGTATATGAGTATAATATTATTAGTACATTGTGTGTATATGAGTATAATATTATTAGTGCACTGTGTGTATATGAGTATAATATTATTAGTACATTGTGTGTATATGAGTATAATATTATTAGTACATTGTGTGTATATGAGTATAATATTATTAGTGCACTGTGTGTATATGAGTATAATATTATTAGTACATTGTCTGTATATGAGTATAATATTATTAGTACATTGTGTGTATATGAGTATAATATTATTAGTACATTGTGTGTATATGAGTATATTATTATTAGTGCACTGTATGTATATGAGTATAATATTATTAGTACTTTGTGTGTATATGAGTATAATATTATTAGTGCATTGTATGTATATGAGTATAATATTATTAGTACATTGTGTGTATATGAGTATATTATTATTTGTGCATTTTGTTTATGTAATATTATTAGTACATTGTGTGTGTATATGAGTATAATATTATTAGTGCACTGTGTATATGAGTATAATATTTTTAGTGCATTGTGTGTATATGAGTATAATATTATTAGTGCAGTGTGTATATGAGTCTTATATTATTAGTACATAGTGTGTATATGAGTATAATATTATTAGTGCATTGTGTGTATATGAGTATAATATTATTAGTGCATTGTGTGTATATGAGTATAATATTATTAGTGCACTGTGTGTATATGAGTCTTATATTATTAGTACATAGTGTTTATATGAGTATAATATTATTAGTGCACTGTGTATATGAGTATAATATTATCAGTGCACTGTGTGTATATGAGTATAATATTATTAGTACATTGTGTGTATATGAGTATACTATTATTAGTGCACTGTGTGTATATGAGTCTTATATTATTAGTACATAGTGTTTATATGAGTATAATATTATTAGTGCACTGTGTGTATATGAGTATAATATTATTAGTGCACTGTGTGTATATGAGTATAATATTATTAGTGCATTGTGTGTATATGAGTATAATATTATTAGTGCATTGTGTGTATATGAGTATAATATTATTAGTGCACTGTGTGTATATGAGTATAATATTATTAGTACTTTGTGTGTATATGAGTATAATATTATTAGTACATTGTGTGTATATGAGAATAATATTATTAGTACATTGTGTGTATATGAGAATAATATTATTAGTACATTGTGTGTATATGAGTATAATATTATTAGTGCACTGTGTATATGAGTATAATATTTTTAGTGCATTGTGTGTATATGAGTATAATATTATTAGTGTACTGTGTGTATATGAGTATAATATTATTAGTGCATTGTGTGTATATGAGAATAATATTATTAGTACATTGTGTGTATATGAGTATAATATTATTAGTACATTGTGTGTATATGAGAATAATATTATTAGTACATTGTGTGTATATGAGTATAATATTATTAGTGCATTGTGTGTATATGAGTATAATATTATTAGTGTACTGTGTGTATATGAGTATAATATTAGTGTACTGTGTGTATATGAGTATAATATTATTAGTGCACTGTGTGTATATAATATTATTAGTGCATTGTGTGTATATGAGTATAATATTATTAGTGCACTGTGTGTATATAATATTATTAGTGCATTGTGTGTATATAATATTATTAGTGCACTGTGTGTATATGAGTATAATATTATTAGTGCACTGTGTGTATATGAGTCTAATATTATTAGTACATAGTGTTTATATGAGTATAATATTATTAGTGCACTGTGTATATGAGTCTTATATTATTAGTACATAGTGTGTATATGAGTATAATATTATTAGTACTTTGTGTGTATATGAGTATAATATTATTAGTACATTGTGTGTATATGAGAATAATATTATTAGTGCATTGTGTGTATATGAGTATAATATTATTAGTACATTGTGTGTATATGAGAATAATATTATTAGTGCATTGTGTGTATATGAGTATAATATGATTAGTGTACTGTGTGTATATGAGTATAATATTATTAGTGCAGTGTGTATATGAGTATAATATTATTAGTGCACTGTGTATATGAGTCTTATATTATTAGTACATAGTGTGTATATGAGTATAATATTATTAGTACTTTGTGTGTATATGAGTATAATATTATTAGTACATTGTGTGTATATGAGAATAATATTATTAGTACATTGTGTGTATATGAGTATAATATTATTAGTACATTGTGTGTATATGAGAATAATATTATTAGTACATTGTGTGTATATGAGTATAATATTATTAGTGCATTGTGTGTATATGAGTATAATATTATTAGTACATTGTGTGTATATGAGTATAATATTATTAGTACATTGTGTGTATATGAGAATAATATTATTAGTACATTGTGTGTATATGAGTATAATATTATTAGTGCATTGTGTGTATATGAGTATAATATTATTAGTGCACTGTGTGTATATGAGTATAATATTATTAGTGTACTGTGTGTATATGAGTATAATATTATTAGTGCAGTGTGTGTATATGAGTATAATATTATTAGTGCACTGTGTGTATATGAGTATAATATTATTAGTGCACTGTGTGTATATGAGTATAATATTATTAGTGCACTGTGTGTATATGAGTATAATATTATTAGTGCATTGTGTGTGTATATGAGTATAATATTATTAGTGCATTGTGTGTATATGAGTATAATATTATTAGTGCACTGTGTGTATATGAGTATACTATTATTAGTGCATTGTCTGTATAAGAGTATAATATTATTAGTGCATTGTGTGTATATGAGTATAATATTATTAGTACATTGTGTGTATATGAGTATAATATTATTAGTACTTTGTGTGTATATGAGTATAATATTATTAGTACATTGTGTGTATATGAGAATAATATTATTAGTACATTGTGTGTATATGAGTATAATATTATTAGTGCATTGTGTGTATATGAGTATAATATTATTAGTGCAGTGTGTGTATATGAGTATAATATTATTAGTGCATTGTGTGTATATGAGTATAATATTATTAGTGCACTGTGTGTATATGAGTATAATATTATTAGTGCACTGTGTGTATATGAGTATAATATTATTAGTACATGTAACTGTATTATCACTGCAGATAGTAAAGTCTGGAACCACAATGGGAAAAACAAACCATATTACTTGCAAATGTCTCTACTACCTGCTACAATTTATGTCTGCATGTGGGTGCATGGCAGCATGAAAGGGTTAATCTGATACTAGAAAGGGGGAGCTATGTTACTATTTAATTCATCTATCAGGCTGAGCTTTAGGTTATAAAAAAACAGACATATATATTATAATATAGAATACTAAGCACTGTATACTGAAAGGGTAAATAGGAAGCAAGTGAGGCTCTCACCACACCCTGTGCTTTAGAAGACACTTGACCCCCTGACTCGTCAAACGCCCGTCCCTTTGAACCTTAATTACCCCAAACTTACTTAATAAATAAACACACTGAGACTTTGTTTGGTGAAAATTCTGGCCACAGCCTTTTATTTAAATAACAATTTGAAAACCTAAATAAATAGCTCTTTATGAAACATAAATAACTTTAATAACTTTAATAACTTTAATAACTAGAACCAGCTAGTAACACCAGATGTAAATGCTAGTCCCCCATTGTCCACATCATCCTCTCCTTTTATTGTTGACCAGGCCGTACTTTATATTACCTGGACTTAATAAGTCCGTTATTTAACCTCAACTCCAAGGAACCCCGTGTCCAAGAAGTTACTTAAACTGCTCTCCCACCCCGTGGGGAGATTAACCCATTCACCTATGGCCATAGTCAACTTGTTTACGTGAGGGGACTAACACCCGCCATAGACTGGACTGACTGACAGACAGACCAGACCCGCCACCCCTCACAACAAATCTTTTAACGCTTCTTGGATCCCCAAGATGAACAGTCTCAAACCAAACATATTAAGGTGCACACCATCATTAGAATAAAACTCGCCATTACCAACATCCTCCAAGTCCCTGTGATAAATCACGAACCCTCCTACCCTTCGCATAAAAGCTGCGACCAGTTTATTAACCTTCTTACGACTGCTATTCAGCCTGTCATGATTCCAGGCCGAACTCCACACCAACCTAGGGACAATGCTCGACCATAAAACAGTTAAGCCCGGAAACAGTTCCAGTAATCTAGCTAGGTCCCTTTTGATCCTACGGACGAGCTCCCTTTGGGACAAAAAACCTAGGTCGTTACCCCCCGCATGTACCACTAAAAATTTTGGGGGTGGAAATTGTTTTGCATAGTCAATCACCAACAACAACAACTGGTCCCATCTGAGACCCCTGACGCCGAACCATTTCACGATCACTGCCGATCTATCAAAACCCAGTTGCAGACCATCTGACTTGACCGCCGCCGCTCTCCTGGCCCAATAGATAAATGAGTGACCAAACACCCATACGTGTACCGGACCTACAACAGAATAAACAAAACATAAGGACTTACACTCTGAAGTGCAGACGCACATAAGAAAGAAACCTGGAAGAGGTCCATCTACCTACGTTCTTGATAATGTTATCCCCCAAACCTAACACCGCAGCTTCAGTGGCCGCCCCAATCCTAAAGGAATGAGATCAGAAATCTTTAGGATTCAGCCCCAACTCAGCCAACGCCTTTGCCAAAACGGCCCTGAACTGGAATTGTGACAAAGCCCCACCATCCTCGTGTATCAACAAAGATCCCCCCACATTAGGCCGTAAACGTAAATACTCACTCAAGGCAGCACAAGGACAAATTGAAGTCCCTGTCGGGAACAACAACACCGACTTCCCTTTTCCCAACTGATCAGTCTTTGATTTTTTAATATAAATGGACATTTTTAAGTCCGTGACCACCACGTCCTTCACTCCCAAACCCCCGTGTGACCAAGTATTGCCACTAACCAATTCAGAAATTCTGAATGCCCCAAAGAATGCCAGCGCGAACGCGGCCGTAAACAGAGAGGCTTCGTACCCAGATGAACACACCGTCTTCAAGACCGCCACCAACCTATCCAAAAGTGAAAAGGAAACAGGGCGCCGTTTATCCATAGTACGCCCAGCCCCTTTTTTAAGACCTTTAACAATCTGACGAACACAAAACAATTTTGTCAAATCCGTGACACCCAGCAATTTGAAACGAAACGCCAGTGCCGCTAGCTTTTTTTCAATCATCGAGAGGGACAACGAAGCAGTTCCCCACTCAGCTAACCAGTGTAGAAACACCTCCACGCAGGCTCTGTCACCTTCCACAGTACCTCGTCTGGCAAGCAAAGCTTCCCATTCCGCCCAAACTTTCTCATAAGCTGACCATGTGCTTGGTGCTAAGGATGACCTCACCAAAGTAGCTAATCCTCCAGGCCAAGGTTCCATAACCAGCTCGGAAAGGACCTCCCCTCTTTGTCCGCCTGAGGTGCCAGCTCACAGAATCGTTGCCACTGCAAGCGAGAAAGAGCATCCGCAATTGAGTTGGAAACCCCAGCAATATGCTTCGCTCTCACCATGGCATTCAAACGCATGCATTGGAACACCAGCATCCTCAACAATCTGATGACAGGCGGAGAAGACGCCGTCAGCGTATTCACTGCCGTAACCACTCCCATATTATCAGAATAGAACAACACTGACCTGTTCTCAAATGTCCTATCCCACACATACATGGCCACCAATACTGGAAATAGTTCCAGAAAGACCAAGTTTTTGGTCAAACCAACCTCTTTCCAAATCATCGCCCATTCAGCTGCACACCATTCGTTCTGAAAAACCGCTCCAAAACCCACGCTGCCTGCTGCATCAGTGTACAACCCCAATTCGTCACATGTGAGTCTAGGAGCTTGTATCAAAGCAGACCCGTTAAAATCACTAAGGAAATCTGCCCAGACTCGGAGATCGCATTTTAGTTCCTTAGAAAGCCGTACGAAATGATGAGGGCGACTAACTCCGGCCGCAGCCAAGGCCAGACGCCTCGAAAAAATCCTACCAATGGGAATAATGCGACAAGCACAATTTAGTTTACCCAATAAGGATTGCAACTCCCTCAGCTTTACCTTTTTGACCCTCAAAAAGGAGGCTATCACCTTTTGCAAGTCAAACACCTTGGACTCGGGAAGTCTGCATTCCATGAGATCCGAATCAATCACGATTCCCAAAAAACTGAGCACTGTTGAAGGCCCCTCCGACTTCTCGTGTGCTATGGGAACCCCAAATTCACTAGCAATGCCACAGAAAGTATCCCTCAGCTTTGCACAAACCTGGGAGCCTGCCGGCACGACGAACAAAAAATCGTCCAGGTAATGAACCATGGACAACAAACCTGATTTTTCCCGAGCAACCCATTCAAGAAAAGAACTAAAAGTCTCAAATAGGGAGCATGAGATGGAACACCCCATGGGAAGGCACAAATCAACGTAAAAAGCGTCGTCGAAAGTACACCCCAATAACTTATGTGATGCTGGATGCACCGGCAAAAGGCGGAAAGCCGCCTCTATATCGACTTTTGCCAACAGGGCGTGTTTACCCGCCTCCCTGACCAAAGCCACCGCCTGGTCGAAAGAGGCATATTTGACCGACACCAACTCCACTGGGATACCATTGTTTACCGATTGTCCATCGGGATATGACAGATGGTGGATCATCCTAAAAGCTCCAGACTCCTTTTTTGGAACGACGCCTAGGGGCAAAATACGTAAACCATCAATAGGAGGAGAGGAGAATGGTCCCGCCATTCTCCCCAACTCCACTTCCCTGCCAATTTATTCCCTAACCACCTGAGGCCGCTCCCTTGCCGATTTTAAGTTACCAGAAGACAGCGTCAAGCCGCCAACTGACGGAATAACAAAACCATGAGTGAATCCATGGAGCAGAGTGGCAGCTTTCTCAAAACATCCCCATTTACTGCCGTAACGGCCTAGCCACCGCTCCATCCTTTCCACTCGTATTGGAGTTGCCCCCTTTGTCAGACCAATCCGGTCTACTGGGCAATTTTCCCTTTTTAAAACACTTGGCGTAGGGGTGTCCGCTACCACCGCAACCGGAGCACTCGACGAAATTTGCATGTGGATCCCCACTTGCACTGTCCTTCATTGAAGGCAAAACACAAACCTTTTTTAAAGGGAGGGGCCGACGAACCGGCCGCAGCCTGTCCGCCGGCCGACTCCCGAAAGGGCTGTGAAGCACGCAGAGGTTCATAACCTTCAACCACAACCCCATGTCCCAGTCATCCCATTTCATTTCTGATTTTACTGCCAGCCGTTGACAAAAATGTTCGTCATACGACCACCAGGCCATACCCCCATAAGTGCGTTGCGCTGCAGCTACTTCGTCCAAGTAACAAAACAAAGAGGCGCCTTGTTCCGGAAACCTCTCCGCCATTACAATGGCGTATATTACAAAGGCTTGAAACCAATTCGTAAATGTTTTAGGAAGCTTCCTATAACGTTTCTTGCGTTCATCTTCCTCTTTTTTGGATGCCTCCTTCTTTGAGTCCTCAGGCAATTCGAAGGACTGCTCCAGAGGCAACAAGGAAAACAGTTCAATGTACTTCCTTCTCCAAATTTTTTCTTTAGTCTCCTTTGTTAAATGTAACCCCAAAGGCCCAATGGAGCATAAGCATGACCTGGACATAGCAGTGTCAGCTACCCATCCTGAGCTTTCTCATTCCCACTAGGCTGCCAGGCAACCGGCCCAGCCTGAGCAGGCTGCCCAGACGCAGCCGGCAAAACTGTCCCTCCGGATCCCCCGACACTTACTCCTGTTACTGCCGCTGGGGCGGGAACCACACCCTTATCTGACACCCATGCTCTAGCAGCAGAGGGAGCAGGCACATCCACCACTCTGGCTGTCTCCACCCTCCTTAATAATTCCTGGATACCCTCCAAAATTTTAAACGAAGCGGAATCACTGGCGGCCCACTCATGACCCACACTTCCGCCCCCTTCCCCCAAGTTTACCAATAGAGATGGCTTACCTGCTGCAGCCGCGACATTCACCGCCTGTGTCGAATCCCTTGACACTCAATCTGACCCACCAACGCTCTGGCCCAATTCCACAGGCCGTAACTGATCCGATTGCACCTGTAAAATAGCATGTTGAGATACATCCCTATATGTAAATGGTCCCCTTTGTAGCTGACCAGAAGGACCGGCCGTTCCCCCAGAGGCCCCCCCTAGTTCTTTTTGTCACGGCAGGCCCTGTGCCCTCCGACCACCTCTGCACTCCATCTCTTCTTTTTTCACTTCCACCACCCCTGTGTTGCTGGCTACCCTGAGCATTCCCAGCATCAACTCCAGCCTTTGCCCCATTCCTCCTCACTGACTCCATTTCCTCATCAAACCTAACCTCCCTACGTCCTGCCAAAGCCCCAGCACTTACCACTCCGCCTCTGACTTGTTCCTCAGCAACAATAGCACCTTCATCAGGATCCAATCTAATAGAATCCGTCCAGGAATCAGCGAGCCAGAAGGCGTCTGCCTCCCCGCCGTCCATGGCATCATCCACTCTGATACCCGTGTGATGGGCTCTAGGTCTATCTGCGGAAGAAAGCATTGGAGGAGTTGGAATATTCACACCCTTGCCCCTCCCTACATTTGAAACACCTCCCCTTGCGTTCACCCGCAACTCGCCTCTCTGAGACTGCTATTGAAATTGCAAATTTCTAACCTGACTCCTCGCTGCCGGGGAAGGGGGTATAACATCTTCACTTTCTGAGAGGCTAGAAAAGGACTCAATAGCCCCTTCTACCAAATTACTATGTTGAAAACCCCTCCCCTTCCCAGCCCCTTTTGCCCGCCCTCTAGCTCTGGAAGTGCCCGCCACTAAGGAAGCCCTGCCCCTATGTTTTAAACCCCTAATAGGCCGTGTACCAAAACCTAATCTCTGAACAGGACCCCTACCAGGCCATCTCTGGCCGTGACGATAAGGCCTCACATTAGCACCACCACTAGAAAGAAAACCAGTACTAGGGGTTGAGTAGCCTGTCCCCAACTTATCATGGCCCCCACTAACAACAGGAAGAGGGTCGAGCACAATAATAGTATCTCTATCCCCAGGAGGGGATGCAAGTGAAAATGGGGCCTCCTGTGCCCTGTGGCTGCTAATTCCCTGCCTCCCCTGAACCCCTTCAGGCTCACAGGAGCCGTCAATCAGCACCGGGCTGATGGCTGCAGCCTCAGGCCCCCTAGGGCCGTGTACCACGTCCTGCTCCCTTGACTCACCTGCTGCCACATTCTGCCGAACCAGGAGTACCTCTGCATAAACATGCAGCTGCACCGGGACCTCCTGCTGCGCCACAGTCTCAGCCTCCTCGACGACGGCCGCCACAGCTTGCTCTCTGCGGCCTCCGGACCTGGTCTCACTGCCCTGACTCTTTCGTTTCTTACCCGCTCCCTGGCCGACCTCAGGGCTGAGCCTATCAGGGGGGCGAGATCGCCGCGTGTAACGCTGCCGTGGGGGATCCTCCATAGACGGACCGGGAACAACAGTTGCAGTGATGACGTCGGCCAACTGCTCTTGCATCCATGCCGATCCCCTTTCGGTAGCAAGCTCCTTGACCCTCCTAAGCAGCTCTTCAACTTCCATGCTGCAGAAAACGGCGGAGCCACGGGGCAACCAACTTGCTACTTTTCTTAGCAATTTTAGTCTGCCCCAAAATGGCTGCCGCTACTGTCCATAGGTCCTCCCTATACACCCCACCCCTTCCTACGTAACGTAGGGACTGTCTCCTCCCAGGGGTCAAAGACCCCTTCCCTTAAGCTCCGCAACGTCCAGGAGCTGACTTTCTGTTTCAGTTTCATTTCCTGCTGCTGGATACAAGCATGGCATCTGCTGATCTGAGAGAGGAGCTAACCTGCCCCATCTGCTTGAGCCTTTATACAGATCCTGTAACTCTTAGATGTGGCCATAACTTCTGCCTGGGCTGTATTGAGAGTGTGCTGGATACCCAGGATGGGTCTGGGCTTTTATACCTGTCCTGATTGCAGAAAGAGATTCAGTAACAGACCTGAGCTGCAGAGGAACCTGAAGTTAAGTAACATTGTAGGTTGTTTCATTCCTACTCATGAAGGGACATATCCTGGGGTCTTCTGCACTTACTGTGTTCACTCTCCTGTATCTGCTGCTAAATCATGTCTGCATTGTGAGGCTTCTCTGTGTGATACCCACCTGAGGGTACACAGCAAGTCTGAGGAACACGTCTAAACTGAACCCACCACTTCCTGGGGTAACAGAAAATGCTCCAAACACAGGGAGCTGCTGAAATATTACTGCACTGAGGATGCTGCCTGTATCTGTGTGTCCTGCTCCCTGGCCGGAGAGCACAGGGGACACCAGGTGGAGCTGCTGAATGAGGCTTCTGAGAAGAAGAAAAAGAAACTGAGAAATGTTCTGCAGAAACTGACCACAAAGAGAGAGAAGACTGAGAAAAGAGTCCAGAGTCTGCAGAAGCGCAGGAGAGGGGTGCAAGAGAAAGCAGCTGGTGTAACAGAGCGACTCACTGCCCTGATTAGGGACATCAGGAAACAGCTGAAAGAAAGACCTAGAGAAGCGAGTCCTGAGTGACATCACCCGGCAGCAGGAGCAGGTTTTACTCACAATCTCTGATCTGATCCAGCAGCTGGAAAAAGAGAAGGACGAGCTGACCAGGAAGATGTGTCACATTGAGGAGCTGTGCAACATGACTGACCCATTAACTGTCCTACAAGAACAGGAATCACACAGAGATGACTTTTGTGGTGCTGAGAAGGGAGATAATGAGGTCACACAGAGAGGTGATAAACAGGTCCCTGCTGGGGGGGATTTGGAGGATTTGATCTCAGTGACCTTATACAGAGGTTTAGCTGATATTATGACTGATGTAAAGAGAGAGATCTATGTGCAGGTGACATCAGACATATTATTGGATATAAACACAGCTGGTAATAAAGTTATTGTAGCAGGTGACCTGAAAACTGCATCCTGGTCACATATAAGCCAGAAGTGACCCAAAACACCTGAGAGATTTACATATGCTTCTCAGGTATTAAGTACCAGGAGCTTTTCCTCAGGGCGACATTACTGGGAAGTGCAGACCAGTGAGTCAGGGTACTGGTGTGTAGGGGTCTGTTATACCAGTATGGAGAGGGGAGGATATCAGTCTGAGATAGGATATAATAACAAGTCCTGGTGTTTGTATAGTGATAATAAAGATCTTTACATTAGACATAACAATATAAAATCCTCATCAAACCCCCCTCTATCATGTGACACAGTAGGAATACTGCTGGACTATGAGGCTGGGCGTCTGACCTTTTATGAGCTGTGTTAACCGATCAGACACTTACACACTGTCACTGTCACCTTCACTGAGCCTCTTCAAGCTGCATTCTGTGTATGGGGTGATACCTGTTTGAGAATCCTGTGCTAGATACACTGATAATAATGTTAATAATAATGCTACTTCCTGGCAGTCTTTTAGTTCCGCATTCTGCAGTGAACAAAACTGCGAAATGCTCATCTCTAGTTTGTGTTATGTTGTTTAAACTGGATTCGAAATAAAAACTAAATTTTTCATGAAAGTCTTTTCTTGTTTTTTTTTTTTGATTATCAGATATATATATATATATATATATATATATATATATATATATATATATATATATAAAATATACGTAGTTCTGGGTTCCAAGCACTCACTGTATTGGTGAATTGCCTGGGTGCTCTCTATAGTAGATAGGTAGAAACTTCAAACAAAGAAGAGGCACTCACAGGGCTTAATGAACATAATTTTTATTAATATTTCTTCAATAAAGTTTCAGTCAACGTTTCGGTCCTTACAGGGACCTTTTTCAAGACTGTTTTCGTGATGATGTACGTGTAGTATGTTCAGCGGTAAACATACTACACGTACATCTCTGTGTCCCCTGATAACTCACTGTCTCTTCTCTCTGTCCCCTGATGACTTGCTGTCACTTCTCTGTGTCTTCTGATGACTTGCTGTCACTTCTTTGTGTCTTCTGATGACTTGCTGTCACTTGGCTGTGTCCCCTGATGACTTGCTGTCAATTCTCTGTGTATACTGATGACTTCCTGTCACTTCTCTGTGTCTTCTGATGACTTGCTGACACTTCTCTGTGTCCCCTGATGACTTGCTGTCACTTCTCTGTGTCCCCTGACTTGCTGTCATGTCTCTGTGTCTCCTCATGACTTGCTCTCACTTCCCTGTGTCCCCTGATGACTTGCTGTAACTTCTCTGTGTCTCCTGATGACTTGCTGTCACTTCCCTGTGTACCCTGATGATTTGCTGTCTCTTCTCTGTTTCCCCTGATGACTTGCTGTCATTTCTCTGTGTCTACTGATGACTTGCTGTCACTTTACTTTGTCTCCTGATGACTTGCCGTCACTTCTCTGTGTCCCCTGATGACTTGCTGTCACTTCTCTGTGTCTACTGATGACTTGCTGTCACTTCTCTATGTCTCCTGATGACTTGCTATCACTTATTTGTGTCCCCTGATAACTTGCTGTCACATCTGTGTCCCCTGATAACTTGCTGTCACTTCTCCTTGTCTCCTGATGATTTGCTGTCACTTCTCTGTGTCCCCTGATGACTTGCTGTCACATCTCTGTGTCTACTGATGACTTGCTGTCACTTCTCCTTGTCTCCTAATGAGTTGCTGTAACGTCTTTGTGTCCCCTAATAACTTGCTATCTCTTCTCTGTTTCCCTGTGCTGTCTCTATGTCTACTAATGACTTGCTGTCATGTCTCTGTGTCCCCTGATAACTTGCTGTCACTTGTGTGTCCCCTGATGACTTGCTGTCACTTCTCTGTGTCCCCTGATGACATTTCTGTTACTTCTCTGTGTCTACTAATGACTTGCTATCACTTCCCTGTGTCTCCTGATTACTTGCTGTCACTTCTCTGTGTCTTTTGATGACTTTTCAATTCTCTTTGTCTCCTGATGAGTTGCTGTCACGTCTTTGTGTCCCCTGATAAATTGCGGTCTCTTCTCTGTTTCCCCTGATGACTTGCTATCATGTCTCTGTGTCTACTGATGACTTGCTGTCACGTCTGTGTCCCCTGATGACTTGCTGTCAATTTTGTGTCCCCTGATGACTTGCTGTCAAGTCTCTGTGTCTCCTGATGAATTGCTGCCACTTCTCTGTGTCCCCTGATTACTTGCTGTCATGTCTCTGTGTCACCTGATGACTTGCTGTCACTTATCTGTGTCTCCTGATGACTTGCTGTCATGTCTCTGTGTCTCCTGAAGAATTGCTGCTACTTCTTTGTGTCCCCTGATTACTTGCTGTCACCTCTGTGTCTACTGATGAATTGCTGTCACTTCTCTGAGTCCCCTGATGACTTGCTGTTACTTTGCTGTGTCTCCTGATGACTTGCTGCCACGTCTCTGTGTCCCCTGATGACTTGCTGTCAAGTCTCTGTGTCTCCTGATGAATTGCTGTCACTTCTCTGTGTCCCCTGATTACTTGCTATCATGTCTCTGTGTCACCTGATGACTTGCTTTCACTTCTCTGTGTCCCCTGATTACTTGCTGTCACCTCTGTATCTACTGATAAATTGCTGTCACTTCTCTGTGTCCCCTGATGACTTCCTGTTACTTCTCTGTGTCTCCTGCTGACTTGCTGTCACACCTCTGTCACCTGATGACTTGCTGTCACTTCTCTTTGTCCCCTTATGACTTGCTGTCACTTCACTTTGTTGTCTGATGACTTGATGTCTCTTCTCTGTTTGCCCTAATGACTGGCTGTCTCTTCTCGGTTTCCCCTGATGACTTGCTGTTACTTCTCTGTGTCTCCTGATGACTTGCTGTCACTTCTCTGTGTCCCCTGATGACTTGCCATCACTTCTCTGTGTCCCCTGATGACTTGCTGTCACTTCACTTTGTCTCCTGATGACTTGCTGTCACGTCTCTGTGTCCCCTGATGACTTGCTGTCTCTTCTCTGTTTCCCCTGATGAGTTGCAGTCACTTCTTTGTGTCCCATGATGACTTTCTGTCACTTCTCTGTTTCTCCTGATGATTTGCTGTCACTTCTCTGTGTCCCCTGATGACTTACTGTCACATCTCTGTGTCTACTGATGACTTGCTGTCACTTCCCTGTGTCTCCTGATTACTTGCTATCACTTCTCTGTCTTCTGATGATTGCTTTCACTTCTCTTTGTCTCCTAATGAGTTGCTGTCACGTCTTTGTGTCCCCTAATAACTTGCTGTCTCTTCTCTGTTTCCCTGATGACTTGCTGTCATGTCTCTGTGTCCCCTGATGACTTGCTGTCACTTCTGTGTCCCCTGATGACTTGCTGTCACTTCTCTGTGTCTCCTGATGACTTGCTGTCACTTCTCTGTGTCTCCTGATGACTTGCTGTCACTTCTCTGTGTCTCCTGATGACTTGCTGTCACTTCCCTGTGTCCCCTGATGACTTACTGACTCTTCTCTGTTTCCCCTGCTGACTTGCTGTCATTTCTCTGTGTCTACTGATGACTTGCTGTCACGTGTCTGTGTGCGCTGATGACTTGCTGTCACTTCTCTGTGTCTCCTGATGACTTGCGGTCACTTTTCTGTGTCTACTGATGACTTGCTGTCACTTCACTTTGTCTCCTGATGACTTGCTTTCACTTTTCTGTGTCCCCTGATGACTTGCTGTCACTTCTCTGTGTCCCCTGATGACTTGCTGTCATGTATCTGTGTCTCCTGATGACATGTTGTCTCTTCTCTGTGTCCCCTGATGATTTGCTGTCACTTCTCTGTGTCTCCTGATGATTTGCTGTCACTTCTGTGTGTCGCCTGATGACATTTCTGTCACTTCTCTGTGTCTCCTGATGATTGCTTTTACTTCTCTTTGTCTCCTGATGAGTTACTGTCACGTCTTTGTGTCCCCTGATAACTTGCTGTCTCTTCTCTGTTTCCCCTGATAACTTGCTGTCACTTCTCTGTGTCTCCTGATGCCTTGCTGTCACTTCCATGTGTCCCCTGATGACTTGCTGTCACTTCTCTGTGTCCCCTGATGACTTGCTGTCACTTCTCTGTGTCTCCTGATGCCTTGCTGTCACTTCCATGTGTCCCCTGATGACTTGCTGTCTATTCTCTGTTTCACCTGATGACTTGCTATCTCTTCTCTGTTTCCCCTGATGACTTGCTGTTACTTCTCTGTGTCTCCTGATGACTTGCTATCTCTTCTCTGTGTCTCCTGATGACTTGCTGTTACTTCTCTGTGTCTCCTGATGACTTGCTGTCACTTCCCTGTGTCCCCTGATGACTTGCTGTCTATTCTCTGTTTCACCTGATGACTTGCTATCTCTTCTCTGTTTCCCCTGATGACTTGCTGTCATTTATCTGTGTCCCCTGATAACTTGCTGTCACTTGTGTGTCCCCTGATAAATTGCGGTCTCTTCTCTGTTTCCCCTGATGACTTGTTGTCATGTCTCTGTGTCTACTGATGACTTGCTGTCACGTCTGTGTCCCCTGATGACTTGCTGTCAATTTTGTGTCCCCTGATGACTTGCTGTCAAGTCTCTGTGTCTCCTGATGAATTGCTGTCACTTGTGTGTCCCCTGATAAATTGCGGTCTCTTCTCTGTTTCCCCTGATGACTTGCTGTCATGTCTCTGTGTCTACTGATGACTTGCTGTCACGTCTGTGTCCCCTGATGACTTGCTGTCAATTTTGTGTCCCCTGATGACTTGCTGTCACTTCTCTTTGTCCCCTGATTACTTGCTGTCATGTCTCTGTGTCACCTGATGACACACTGTCACTTATCTGTGTCTCCTGATGACTTGCTGTCATGTCTCTGTGTCTCCTGAAGAATTGCTGCTACTTCTTTGTGTCCCCTGATTACTTGCTGTCACCTCTGTGTCTACTGATGAATTGCTGTCACTTCTCTGAGCCCTGATGACTTGCTGTTACTTCTCTGTGTCTCCTGATGACTTGCTGCCACATCTCTATGTCCCCTGATGACTTGCTGTCACTTCTCTGTGTCCCCTGATGACTTGCTGTCAAGTCTCTGTGTCTCCTGATGAATTGCTGTCACTTCTCTGTGTCCCCTGATTACTTGCTGTCATGTCTCTGTGTCACCTGATGACTTGCTGTCACTTCTCTGTGTCCCCTGATGACTTGCTGTCATTTCTCTGTGTCTCCTGATGAATTGCTGCCACTTCTCTGTGTCCCCTGATTACTTGCTGTCACCTCTGTATCTACTGATGAATTGCTGTCACTTCTCTGTGTCCCCTGATGACTTGCTGTTACTTCTCGGTGTCTCCTGCTGACTTGCTGTCACGTCTCTATGTCACCTGATGACTTTCTGTCACTTCTCTGTGTCCCCTGATGACTTGCTGTTACTTCTCGGTGTCTCCTGCTGACTTGCTGTCACGTCTCTATGTCACCTGATGACTTTCTGTCACTTCTCTGTGTCCCCTGATGACTTGCTGTCACTTCACTTTGTTGTCTGATGACTTGATGTCTCTTCTCTGTTTGTCCTAATGACTTGCTGTCTCTTCTCTGTTTCCCCTGATGACTTGCCGTCACTTCTCTGTGTCCCCTGATGACTTGCTGTCACTTCTCTGTGTCCCCTGATGACTTGCTGTCACTTCACTTTGTCTCCTGATGACTTGCTGTCACGTCTCTGTGTCCCCTGATGACTTGCTGTCTCTTCTCTGTGTATCCTGATGATTTGCTGTCACTTCTCTGTGTCCCCTGATGACTTACTGTCACATCTCTGTGTCTACTGATGACTTGCTGTCACTTCCCTGTGTCTCCTGATTACTTGCTATCACTTCTCTGTCTTCTGATGATTGCTTTCACTTCTCTTTGTCTCCTAATAAGTTGCTGTCACGTCTTTGTGTCCCCTAATAACTTGCTGTCTCTTCTCTGTTTCCCTGATGACTTGCTGTCATGTCTCTGTGTCTACTGATGACTTGCTGTCATGTCTCTGTGTCCCCTGATGACTTGCTGTCACTTCTGTGTCCCCTGATGACTTGCTGTCACTTCTCTGTGTCTCCTAATGACTTGCTGTCACTTCCCTGTGTCCCCTGATGACTTACTGACTCTTCTCTGTTTCCCCTGATGACTTGCTGTCATTTCTCTGTGTCTACTGATGACTTGCTGTCACATGTCTGTGTGCGCTGATGACTTGCTGTCACTTCTCTGTGTCTCCTGATGACTTGCGGTCACTTCTCTGTGTCTACTGATGACTTGCTGTCACTTCACTTTGTCTCCTGATGACTTTCTTTCACTTTTCTGTGTCCCCTGATGACTTGCTGTCACATCTCTGTGTCCCCTGATGACTTCCTGTCACTTCTCTGTGTCTCCTGATGACTTGCTGTCATGTCTCTGTGTCTCCTGATGACACGCTGTCTCTTCTCTGCATTCCCTGATGATTTGCTGTCACTTCTCTGTGTCTCCTGATGATTTGCTGTCACTTCTGTGTGTCGCCTGATGACATTTCTGTCACTTCTCTGTGTCTCCTGATGACTTGCTGTCATTTACCTGTGTCTCCTGATTACTTGCTGTCACTTCTCTGTGTCTTCTGATGATTGCTTTTACTTCTCTTTGTCTCCTGATGAGTTACTGTCACGTCTTTGTGTCCCCTGATAACTTGCTGTCTCTTCTCTGTTTCCCCTGATGATTTGATGTTTCTTCTCTGTTTCCCCTGATAACTTGCTGTCATGTCTCTGTGTCTACTGATGACTTGCTGTCACATCTCTTTGTCCCCTGATGACTTGCTGTCACTTCTCTGTGTCCCCTGATAACTTGCTGTCACTTCTCTGTGTCTCCTGATGCCTTGCTGTCACTTCCATGTGTCCCCTGATGACTTGCTGTCACTTCCATGTGTCTCCTGATTACTTGCTGTCACTTCCCTGTGTCCCCTGATGACTTGCTGTCTCTTCTCTGTTTCACCTGATGACTTGCTATCTCTTCTCTGTTTCCCCTGATGACTTGCTGTCATTTATCTGTGTCTGCTGATGACTTGCTATCACTTCCCTGTGTCCCCTGATGACTTGCTGTCTCTTCTCTGTTTCCCCTGATGACTTGCTGTCATTTATCTGTGTCTCCTGATGACTTGCTGTCACTTCCCTGTGTCCCCTGATGACTTGCTTTCTCTTCTCTGTTTCTCCTGATGACTTGCTGTCTTTTATCTGTGTCTACTGATGACTTGCTGTCACTTCACTTTGTCTCCTGATGACTTGCGGTCACTTCTCTGTGTCCCCTGTCAAGGTATATGTAAGGTTAATAAATATATATTTTAATCATATATTTTAAGGTTAATAAATATATATATATTTATTCAGATCTGATTGGTCAGTAGAAAATTATTCATTTCTTTCAGACAAACTGACTTCAATCATGGTTAATTCTCCCCCACTGAGCATATCTCAAGACTAAAATTGCAGACAGGATGTCCCAAGAAACAAAAGGGAAGCATTTGCTATTAATTGGAAGTGCAAACTCATGTTCAGCTCTTCCCCCATTTAGTATGCAAAATTATTCTCAACACCCCAGTGAGGGAAATAAACATTTGGCTTATTTAACTTTAACAGCCATCTCAGGATACAATATATTTTTCTACCTGGAAATGTGTGATAAACTCCCTACTCCTCACAGAGGAACCTGTTAGTCTAGTTTAAAGTGACATGTCTTGGGAAAACCTTAGCCTCACACTCAGGTGCAAATGAGTCCTGCTGTGCAATGCTAACACTGAAATATACAAAATGTAGACGTGCGTCTGGGGGAGGATAACACACAGTGAAAGCACATGACTTACATGTTTCAAACAACTATATTATATGCAAGTAGAATACACTTCAGCATTATCAGAAAATATATATTTTAATGGATATGAGTATATTTAAGTGATATTAAATATAAACACATTAATATATATATATGGAAAGTAAAAGATTGAATGAAATTGGTAATAATCCCATATTTGAATAACATATATATATATATATATATATATATATATATATATATATAACGTGCTTTCCTGTTTTCCAGATGGAGCTAAAAAGAAAAAAAAAAAAAAGATAAATATAAGATACTGCATAGAAGTGAATGTGTATATATTTATATATATTGAAAGCATAAAATATCTCAACCTCTGTGTTTTTAAGAATATGAATAGATATTTGTGGAATATATATTTGTGGACCTGGAAAGAAATAATTAATGACACTTATTTTTATTTCAGATCTGCATAGAAAGGATTCATGCTTCCAAGATCCATTAGAAACGGGAAATATGGCATATTCATGTTGGAATACAATACAATACTGAATTCAAAATAGGCTGTTATTTGTATATAAATGCCATTAATTTCAGAATAGTTGACAGTATTAAATTGCTTTAATATGGCATGATGCTTGGGGCACGTGATATTTGATATCAAAATGATCAGAGAGGTGATATAATATTGCCTCATCTATGATTGATATTATGAGGGGTTCATGCAAGAAATTATGGCAGTTATTCAAAAACTTGCTGAGGCTAGTGATCTGATTTTGGCTGCCACCCTTGGGCACATTTCACTAAGCAAGGAGCTGATAACTTTACCTTGATATATGCAATAACTTGCCTTCGAATGAGATGACCTAAAGACCGCTACGAATTGGTTCAATTTGGTGATGTATAATTGTTCCAAACTTCTTTTACATTTGAAACAAGGGTTACTGGTGAGAACAGTCAATTTGTATTTAATAGAGTTAAAAAGCAGTTTATATTTTAGCTTATTTTCAGCCTGTATATGGTTAAACTAATCCTTGCTGCTAAATTGTTTTATCTGTAAAAATATATAGTTATAATTCAGAATTTTTTTTTTTTTGCATAAATAATATATACAATTTCTGATGTTTTAATAGAAGTGTATATTGTACTATTGTTTAAATTAGCACGGTAAATCATATTGCTGAATGTTTGTAGCTGCTACTTTAAGTCTCATTGTAATATTTTAAATGCAGCTCTGAATGAAAGGCTGGTTTTTAAAGGTAAACTTTTCTGAGCTTTGTAAGAAGTATAGCGTATCTTAATAGTTTTAAACGCAAATAATATTGTTTCATGTTCTGGTATTATAAATATATTTCAATATGTTCATAGATATTAACTAAATAAAAAGAATTCAGGTATTTATATTAATTGTATGGTTTCTAGTAGATGCATTAAGAATAGTGAGTGCAGCGCAAAAGGAGGTCAAGGGATAAATATAAACACCAAGAGGAGTCTATTTAAATGAGATTTAATGTAAACAGTGGGAAATCTAAACAGATAAAATTAGATAGAGGTAACCAAGGGAATAATTGAATTGCAAGGGAAATGATAACTAAATCCCTATATCCATGTAGATGCTAAATATAGACAATAAAAACTGGCAAAAGCAGCATGCAATACAAGTCAGTAGAAGACAATAAAAGTCAGTAGAAGACAATAAAAATAGCTAACAATAAATTCATGGATCCATGAGTAGCAAAATGAAAGTGTTGTGGAGTGAGTGAGTGCAATGTGCAAAGTGGGAATCAACCAAAATGAACAATAATGCAAACAGCAATATAATAGAAGTAATCAAAAAGGCTCATCAAAGTGTGCCCGTGGCACTGCAGTGCAAAAAAATATAATAAAAAATATAGCACAAAAAGGTGAAAAAATATATATAAATGTCAATGAAAAAACAGTGAAAGGATAATCCAAAAAATGATATTTGAAAAATTGTTCAACAAATGTTAATAAAGAACAAAAAATATACAAATGTGTGCTAGGTAATCCAAATGAGAAAATGAAGTCACAAAAAAATAAAGTCACATAAAAAACCTTCAATCCTGGTGAGGGGAATCCTCAAGTGATTCCTGACGACAGTCAGCTGCTCCTATAATGTCCTTGTTCGTGCCTGTAAAGAGTTTACAACATAGCGTAACAAAGTCTAAAAACAAAAAATGCTTTAAAATAATGCTTACCAATGGGTCTACGCGTTTCGGTCCTCAGTGGACCTTTATCAAGACTGATACACTGGTAAGCTAAAATGGCTTTAAATAGCATTATCACTTAAGTGACCGGATGTGATAAAAAAAATCCAACTTCCGGTTTCGTAATAGTAGTAAAAGTGTATATATATTTTTATATTTGAAACTATCCTGTTTTCTCTTATGTTGATCTAATTCACATAATTTGCTACTATACTTAGGTTAGATGTGTACGGGTGGAGATCGCTACTAAAATATATGTCTATGTGTTAGACTCAGTGTGCCAGGGACAGAACTTCACTTCCGGTTCACGGAACCGACCAAATAACATTGTATTTGTTGGTGATCTTTATCAGGGTATCTGCCTCAACTTTGGGATAAATAATTAATGGGTTTATATATATAGTGATACTGGATGCTGAATAGGACTTGAGTATATAACGGCGATCTGTTAAACCTTTGATTGGCGATCTGCTGAACATTTGATTGGTCGTGACATCACAATTCAATATCAACATCCTATTGTTAGTATATGTTTATTCGGCATTTGGAGATGAGAATCGCTTCTATTGGTTTATTGTTCTGTATTAGAATCAATATATCACAGTGCTCAGGGACTTCACGTAACATCCGGTTCACGGATCTAGCAATCTTAAGTGTGGTTGATAAACATCTATATTATCATCTACATATATGCCTAACATTGTCTAGAAAAGGGTACGATATTTAGTAGGACAATCTCTATAAAACGATTCGTGATAAGGATATATTTAATATTTTTATTTTTATTTTATTGTCCTACCGATATTCCGACCATTTGATTGGTCGTGACGTCACGGCCCAATGTCGGCAATCTTATTGGTGGTTAAAAAGAGGTGTGTGAGGGATGGCCATCCTAATTGGGTATCATGTGTTAAAATATAGAGAAGTAAAACTAGGATGACATACAAAATTTAATAAATGATTTAAGAAGTGGTTTAAAAAAGAAAGAGACAGTATGAGACATGCCTTATCCAAAATAGGTTTAGGCATACTTGTTGCACCTTATTTAGTGTATATATTTATATTTATATAAGTGTGGTTGATCTTGCAAATACGATATAAAAGTGTGAAGGCTTTGACTCCTTTAGCACGGAGCAGAGCCCCCAATGTTCAGAGCATAGTGGCATAAAGACGTCACTATGCAGACCAGTAGCATAAATAAGAAAACCATATGGAATTTCAATCATACAATGGCATTTGTAAATGGCATCAGTGATAATATATAACAGTTTTGACTGCTAAAAGATCGTGATCCAAGCAATACCCAGGTGTTGATGAGGAGTTGGATGTTTATAAAAACAGGAAAAATGGCTCTCAGATTTGCTAATATGAAACACCTCTAAATAGCCTAAACGATGATAATATGGAGATTCTTAGTAGAGTCTCCATTATATCAAATTGGTGTATGCCCCTAAATGTAATTATATGAACTTCAGAGCTTAGAAAGAGAGAATAAGTCTCAACCAACATCACAGTAAGTGATTGATGTATAATAGAAAAGGGGGAAAAAAGGGGGAAAGATACTGGTCCTAAAACCCCAATAATAACCACCCTAATTATAGATGGGTGGAGAACTAGAGAATAATGTGGACGATGTGAACGATAGCAGAACAAATTAACATTATCTTGTACAATAGTTGAGCATGATAAATATGTAAATGACTATATTTCAAACTAAAGAGATGAGTCTTCAATATATAGAAACATAATGAATTGGTCACTTAAGCCCATGGCCTTAATAGATATAGGAAATCCCCCATTAGAGATTAGTATATATTCTCAGGCTCCATATGGGCTATTGGGATGGAATATTAATAAACAAATAGTGATCATATAAACCACATTTAATAAATAGGGAGATAGGTGATCATATAAAACCACATTTAGAAAGGATGGTAAAAGTTAATATGAGCAGAAATGGATGAACTACTGGAGTGGATAAAGGCGGTAGGCTGCGGGCCATAATGCCATAACTACTCGATGTATAGAGGGTCCATAAGAGTGTGCTGCCCTTTTAGGATGTACAAAGTCTCTGATTTAAGATGAGGGGATAATATAACAAATGTTCTGTGTCAACCTTTAGATCGGAACTCTAAAGGGATAGTTTAATATGGGTTGATATAGGTCTTACATATAGAACTTGGATAAGGCCCTACGTGGAGATTGGAAACTAGACACTAGGAACGAGTCCGTTGGGTGGAGAGACTAAAGAGAGAATGTCATATATGGGCATAATTATGTTGGCAGGGGTATATTCATAAGTTGAAGAGGTGGGTGAGGTCCTCTCTGTTGTTTTTTTTATCACATCCAGTCACTTAAGTGATAATGCTATTTAAAGCCATTTTAGCTTACCAGTGTATCAGTCTTGATAAAGGTCCACTGAGGACCGAAACGCGTAGACCCATTGGTAAGCATTATTTTAAAGCATTTTTTGTTTTTAGACTTTGTTACGCTATGTTGTAAACTCTTTACAGGCACGAACAAGGACATTATAGGAGCAGCTGACTGTCGTCAGGAATCACTTGAGGATTCCCCTCACCAGGATTGAAGTTTTTTTATGTGACTTTCTTTTTTTGTGACTTCATTTTCTCATTTGGATTACCTAGCACACATTTGTATATTTTTTGTTCTTTATTAACATTTGTTGAACAATTTTTCAAATATCATTTTTTGGATTATCCTTCCACTGTTTTTTCATTGACATTTCTATATATTTTTTCACATTTTTTCACCTTTTTGTGCTATATTTTTTATTATATTTTTTTGCACTGCAGTGCCACGGGCACACTTTGATGAGCCTTTTTGATTACTTCTATTATATTGCTGTTTGCATTATTGTTCATTTTGGTTGATTCCCACTTTGCACATTGCACTCACTCACTCCACAACACTTTCATTTTGCTACTCATGGATCCATGAATTTATGTTTAGCTATTTTTATTGTCTTCTACTGACTTTTATTGTCTTCTACTGACTTTTATTGTCTTCTACTGACTTTTATTGTCTTCTACTGACTTGTATTGCATGCTGCTATTGCCAGTTTTTATTTAGTTATCATTTCCCTTGCAATTCAATTATTCCCTTGGTTACCTCTATCTAATTTTATCTGTTTAGATTTCCCACTGTTTACATTAAATCTCATTTAAATAGACTCCTCTTGGTGTTTATATTTATCCCTTGGCCTCCTTTGGCGCTGCACTCACTATTCTTATTGCTTCCATTTTCTTTGGGGGTTGGTTAGGCCCTCTGTGTGTACCGGTTAGGGATTATCTTAGCGCTTGGTTACTATTCTCTATTTCTTCTAGTAGATGCATGTTAGTTAAGGGTTTCTATTTTTAAGGATAATTATTAAAGGTATTGTATTATAACCCTGAGATAGACTGATATATTATTTGGAGAGCACTACTGAAGGTTCTTATCATAAATACTGACACCCCTGATGACTTGCTGTCAAGTCTCTGTGTCTCCTGATGAATTGCTGTCACTTCTATGTGTCCCCTGATGACTTGCTGTCACTTCTATGTGTCCCCTGATGACTTGCTGTCACTTCTCTGTGTCCCCTGATTACTTGCTGTCACTTCTCTGTGTCCCCTGATTACTTGCTGTCACTTCTCTGTGTCCCCTGATTACTTGCTGTCATGTCTCTGTGTCCCCTGATTACTTGCTGTCATGTCTCTGTGTCCCCTAATGACTTGCTGTCAAGTCTCTGTGTCTCCTGATGAATTGCTGTCACTTCTCTGTGTCCCCTGATTACTTGCTGTCATGTCTCTGTGTCCCCTGATGACTTGCTGTCACTTCTATGTGTCCCCTGATGACTTGCTGTCACTTCTCTGTGTCCCCTGATTACTTGCTGTCACTTCTCTGTGTCCCCTGATTACTTGCTGTCATGTCTCTGTGTCTCCTGATGAATTGCTGCCACTTCTCTGTGTCCCCTGATTACTTGCTGTCATGTCTCTGTGTCACCTGATGACTTGCTGTCACTTCTATGTGTCCCCTGATGACTTGCTGTCATGTCTCTGTGTCTCCTGATGAATTGCTGCCACTTCTCTGTGTCCCCTGATTACTTGCTGTCACCTCTGTGTCTACTGATGAATTGCTGTCACTTCTCTGTGTCACCTAATGGCTTGCTGTTACTTCTCTGTGTCTCCTGATGACTTGCTGTCACTTCTCTTGTGAGCTGCTGGTGCAACGCCGCCCCCTGCTGACTCGCGGCCAATCCGCCGCCAGCAGGGGGTGTCAATCAACCCGATCGTACTCGATCGGGTTGATTTCCGGCGATGTCTTTGTGACCGCTGCTTCATAACTGCTGTGTCTGGTGAGCCTGCAGGCTCGCCAGAAACACGGGGCATCAAGCTCCATACGGAGCTTGATAAATATGCCCCTTGCTGTCACTTTCCTGTGTCCCCTGATGACTTACTGTCCATTCTCGGTTTCCCCTGATGACTTGCTGTCATTTCTCTGTGTCTACTGATAACTTGTTGTCACGTCTCTGTGTCCCTTGATGACGCGCTGTCACTTCCCTGTGTCTCCTGATTACTTTCTGTCACTTCTTTGTGTCTTCTGATGACTTGCTGTCACTTCTCTGTGTCCCCTGATGACTTGCTGTCACTTCTCTGTGTCTCCTGATGATTTGCTGTCACTTCTCTGTGCCCCCTGATGACATTTCTGTCACTTCTCTGTGTCTACTGATGCCTTGCTATCACTTCCCTGTGTCTCCTGATTACTTGCTGTCACTTCTCTGTGTCTTCTGATTATTGCTTTTACTTCTCTTTGTCTCCTGATGAGTTGCTGTCACTTCTTTGTGTCCCCTGATAACTTCCTGTCTCTTCTCTGTTTCCTCTGATGACTTGATGTCTCTTCCCTGTGTCCCCTGATGACTTGCTGTCACTTCTCTGTGTCTCCTGATGATTTGCTGTCACTTCTCTGTGTCCCCTGATGACTTGATGTCACTTCCCTGTGTCCCCTGTTGACTTGCTGTCATTTCTCTGTGTCTCCTGATGACTTGCTGTCTCTTATCTGTGTCCCCTGATGACTTGATGTCACTTCCCTGTGTCCCCTGATAACTTGCTGTCATGTCTCTGTGTTGTCTCCTAATGTCACGTCTTTGTGTCCCCTAATAACTTGCTGTCTCTTCTCTGTTTCCCTGATGACTTGCTGTCATGTCTCTGTGTCTACTGATGACTTGCTGTCACGTCTCTGTGTCCCCTGATGACTTCCTGTCATGTCTCTGTGTCTCCTGATGACTTGCTGTCACTTCTCTGTGTCCCCTGATGACTTGCTGTCATGTCTCTATGTCTCCTGATGACTTGCTGTCACTTCTCTGTGTCCCCTGATGACTTGCTGTCACTTCTCTGTGTCCCCTGATGACTTGCTGTCACTTCTCTGTGTCCCCTAAAGACTTGCTGTCACTTCTCTGTGTCCCCTGATGACATTTCTGTCACTTCTCTCTGTCTACTGATGCCTTGCTATCACTTCCCTGTGTCTCCTGATTACTTTCTGTCACTTCTCTGTGTCCTTCTCTTTGTCTCCTGATGAGTTGCTGTCCTTTCTTTGTGTCCCCTGATAACTTGCTGTCTTTTCTCTGTTTCCCCTGATGACTTACTGTCATGTCTCTGTGTCTACTGATGACTTGCTGTCACTTCTCTGTGTCTACTGATGACTTGCTGTCACGCCTCTGTGTCCCCTGATGACTTGCTGTCACTTCTCTGTGTCTTCTGATGACTTGCTGTCACTTCCCTGTGTCCCCTGATGACTTGCTGTCACTTCTCTGTTTCCCCTGATGATTTGCTGTCATTTCTCTGTGTCTACTGATGACTTGCTGTCACTTCACTTTGTCTCCTGATGACTTGCTGTCACGTTTCTGTGTCCCCTGGTGACTTGCTGTCACGTCTCTGTGTCCTCTGATGACTTCCTGTCACTTCTCTGTGTGCCCTGACGACTTGCTGTCACTTCACTTTGTCTCCTGATGACTTGTTGTCACTTATCTGTGTCCCCTGAAGACTTGCTGTCACTTCTCTGTGTCTACTGATGACTTGCTGTTACTTCTCTATGTCTCCTGATGACTTGCTGTCACTTCTCTGTGTCTACTGATGACTTGCTGTCACTTCACTTTGTCTCCTGATGACTTGCTGTCACTTTTCTGTGTCCCCTGATGACTTGCTGTCACATCTCTGTGTTCCCTGAT
This sequence comes from Bombina bombina, assembly GCF_027579735.1. NCBI lineage: Eukaryota > Metazoa > Chordata > Amphibia > Anura > Bombinatoridae > Bombina > Bombina bombina. The sequence goes on along the minus strand of NC_069505.1, from coordinate 602,521,945 downwards.
GACTTCCTGTCACTTCTCTGTGTCCCCTGATGACTTGCTGTCATGTCTCTGTGTCTCCTAATGACTTGCTGTCTCTTCTCTGTGTCCCCTGATGACTTTCTGTCACTTCTCTGTGTGCCCTGATGACTTGCTGTCACTTCTCTGTGTCTCCTGATGATTTGCTGTCACTTCTCTGTGTCCCCTGATGACATTTCTGTCACTTCTCTGTGTCTACTGATGCCTTGCTATCACTTCCCTATGTCTCCTGATTACTTGCTGTCACTTCTCTTTGTCTCCTGATGAGTTGCTGTCACGTTTTTGTGTCCTCTGATAACTTGCTGTCTCTTCTCTGTTTCCCCTGATGACTTGCTGTCATGTCTCTGTGTCTACTGATGACTTGCTGTCACACCTCTGTGTCCCCTGATGACTTGCTGTCACTTCTCTGTGTCTTCTGATGACTTGCTATCACTTCCCTGTGTCCCCTGATGACTTGCTGTCACTTCTCTGTGTCCCCTGATGACTTGCTTTCACATCTCTGTGTCTACTGATGACTTGCTGTTACTTCCCTGTGTCTCCTGATTACTTGCTATCACTTCTCTGTCTTCTGATGACTTGCTGTCACTTCCCTGTGTCTCCTGATTACTTGCTATCACTTCTCTGTCTTCTGATGATTGCTTTCACTTCTCTTTGTCTCCTAATGAGTTGCTGTCACGTCTTTGTGTCCCCTAATAACTTGCTGTCTCTTCTCTGTTTCCCTGATGACTTGCTGTCACTTCTCTGTGTCTACTGCTGACTTGCTGTCACTTCACTTTGTCTCCTGATGACTTGCTATCACATCTTGGTGTCCCCTGATGACTTGCTGTCACTTCTCTGTGTCCCCTGATGACTTGCTGTCATGTCTCTGTGTCTCCTGATGACTTGCTGTCTCTTATCTGTGTCCCCTGATGACTTGCTGTCACTTTTTTGTGTGCCCTGATGACTTGCTGTCACTTCTCTGTGTGCCCTGATGACTTGCTGTCACTACTCTGTGTCTCCTGATGACTTGCTGTCACTTCTCTGTGTGCCCTGATGACTTGCTGTCACTACTCTGTGTCTCCTGATGTTTTGCTGTCACTTCTCTGTGTCCCCTTATGACATTTCTGTCACTTCTCTGTGTCTACTGATGCCTTGCTATCACTTCCCTGTGTCTCCTGATTACTTGCTGTCACTTCTCTGTGTCCTCTGATGAGTTGCTGTCACTTCTTTGTGTCCCCTCATAACTTGCTGTCTCTTCTCTGTTTCCCCTGATGACTTGATGTCTCTTCTCTGTTTCCCCTGATGACTTCCTGTCACTTCTCTGTGTCTTCTGATGACTTGCTGTCACTTCCCTGTGTCCCCTGATGACTTGCTGTCACACCTCTGTGTCCCCTGATGACTTGCTATCACTTCCCTGTGTCCCCTGATGACTTGCTGTCACACCTCTGTGTCTACTGATGACTTGCTATCACTTCCCTGTGTCCCCTGATGACTTGCTGTCACACCTCTGTGTCTACTGATGACTTGCTGTCACACCTCTGTGTCTACTGATGACTTGCTGTCACTTGCCTGTGTCTCCTGATTACTTGCTATCGCTTCTCTGTCTTCTGGTGATTGCTTTCACTTCTCTTTGTCTCCTAATGTCACGTCTTTGTGTCCCCTAATAACTTGCTGTCTCTTCTCTGTTTCCCTGATGACTTGCTGTCATGTCTCTGTGTCTACTGATGAGTTGCTGTCACGTCTCTGTGTCCCCGATGACTTGCTGTCACTTCTCTGTGTCCCCTGATGAATTCCTGTCACTTCCCTGTGTCCCCTGTTGACTTGCTGTCATGTCTCTGTGTCTCCTGATGACTTGCTGTCTCTTATCTGTGTCCCCTGATGACTTGATGTCACTTACCTGTGTCCCCTGATAACTTGCTGTCATGTCTCTGTGTCTCCTGATGACTTGCTGTCACTTCTCTGTGTCCCCTGATGACTTGCTGTCACGTCTCTGTGTCCCCTAAAGACTTGCTGTCACTACTCTGTGTCTCCTGATGATTTGCTGTCACTTCTCTGTGTCCCCTGATGACATTTCTGTCACTTCTCTGTGTCTACTGATGCCTTGCTATCACTTCCTTGTGTCTCCTGATTACTTGCTGTCACATCTAGGTGTCCCCTGATGACTTGCTGTCACTTCTCTGTGTCCCCTGATGACTTGCTGTCATGTCTCTGTGTCTCCTGATGACTTGCTGTCTCTTATCTGTGTCCCCTGATGACTTGCTGTCACTTTTTTGTGTGCCCTGATGACTTGCTCTCACTTCTCTGTGTGCCCTGATGACTTGCTGTCACTACTCTGTGTCTCCTGATGATTTGCTGTCACTTCTCTGTTTCCCCTGATGACTTGCTGTCATGTCTCTGTGTTTACTGATGACTTGCTGTCACACCTTTGTGTCCCCTAATGACTTGCTGTTACTCCTCTGTGTCCCCTGATGACTTCCTGTCACTTCTCTGTGTCTTCTGATGACTTGCTGTCACTTCCCTGTGTCCCCTGATGACTTGCTGTCACACCTCTGTGTCTACTGATGACTTGCTGTCACTTGCCTGTGTCTCCTGATTACTTGCTATCGCTTCTCTGTCTTCTGGTGATTGCTTTCACTTCTCTTTGTCTCCTAATGTCACGTCTTTGTGTCCCCTAATAACTTGCTGTCTCTTCTCTGTTTCCCTGATGACTTGATGTCTTATCTCTGTTTCCCCTGATGACTTGCTGTCATGTCTCTGTGTCTACTGATGAGTTGCTGTCACGTCTCTGTGTCCCCTGATGACTTGCTGTCACCTCTGTGTCTTCTGATGACTTGCTGTCTCTTATCTGTGTCCCCTGATGACTTGATGTCACTTACCTGTGTCCCCTGATAACTTGCTGTCATGTCTCTGTGTCTCCTGATGACTTGCTGTCACTTCTCTGTGTCCCCTGATGACTTGCTGTCACTTCTCTGTGTCCCCTAAAGACTTGCTGTCGCTACTCTGTGTCTCCTGATGATTTGCTGTCACTTCTCTGTGTCCCCTGATGACATTTCTGTCACTTCTCTGTGTCTACTGATGCCTTGCTATCACTTCCCTGTGTCTCCTGATTACTTGCTGTCACTTCTTTGTGTCCCCTGATAACTTCCTGTCTCTTCTCTGTTTCTCCTGATGACTTACTGTCATGTCTCTGTGTCTACTGATGACTTGCTGTCACGCCTCTGTGTCCCCTGATGACATGCTGTCACTTCTCTGTGTCTTCTGATGACTTGCTGTCACTTCTCTGTGTCCCCTGAAGACTTGCTGTCACTTCTCTGTGTCTACTGATGACTTGCTGTCACTTCTCTGTGTTTATTGATGACTTGCTGTCACTTCACTTTGTCTCCCGATGACTTGCTGTCACGCCTCTGTGTCCCCTGATGACATGCTGTCACTTCTGTGTCTTCTGATGACTTGCTGTCACTTCCCTGTGTCCCCTGATGACTTGCTGTCACTTCTTTGTTTCCCCTGATGATTTGCTGTCATTTCTCTGTGTCTACTGATGACTTGCTGTCACTTCACTTTGTCTCCTGATGACTTGCTGTCACGTTTCTGTGTCCCCTGGTGACTTGCTGTCATGTCTCTGTGTCCTCTGATGACTTCCTGTCACTTCTCTGTGTGCCCTGATGACTTGCTGTCATTTCTCTGTTTCCCCTGATGATTTGCTGTCATTTCTCTGTGTCTACTGATGACTTGCTGTCACTTCACTTTGTCTCCTGATGACTTGCTGTCACTTCTCTGTGTCCCCTGAAGACTTGCTGTCACTTCTCTGTGTGCCCTGATGACTTGCTGTCACATCTCTGTGTCCTCTGATGACTTGCTGTCACTTCACTTTGTCTCCTGATGACTTGCTGTCACTTCTCTGTGTCCCCTGAAGACTTGCTGTCACTTCTCTGTGTGCCCTGATGACTTGCTGTCACAACTCTGTGTCTTCTGATGACTTGCTGTCACTTCACTTTGTCTCCTGATGACTTGCTGTCACTTCTCTGTGTGCCCTGATAACTTGCTGTCACTTCTCTGTGTCCACTGATGACTTGCTGTAACTTCTCTGTGTCTACTGATGACTTGCTGTCACTTCACTTTGTCTCCTGATGACTTGCTGTCACGTTTCTGTGTCCCCTGGTGACTTGCTGTCACGTCTCTGTGTCCTCTGATGACTTCCTGTCACTTCTCTATGTGCCCTGATGACTTGCTATCACTTCACTTTGTCTCCTGATGACTTGTTGTCACTTATCTGTGTCCCCTGAAGACTTGCTGTCACGTCTCTGTGTCTACTGATGACTTGCTGTTACTTCTCTATGTCTCCTGATGACTTGCTGTCATTTCTCTGTGTCTACTGATGACTTGCGGTCACTTCTCTGTGTCCCCTGATGACTTGCTATCACTTCACTTTGTCTCCTGATGACTTGTTGTCACTTATCTGTGTCCCCTGAAGACTTGCTGTCATGTCTCTGTGTCTCCTGATGACTTGCTGTCACTTCCCTTTGTCTCCTGATTACTTGCTGTCACTTCTCTGTCTTCTGATGATTGCTTTCACTTCTCTTTGTCTCCTAATGAGTTGCTGTCACGTCTTTGTGTCCCCTAATAACTTGCTGTCTGTTCTCTGTTTCCCTGGTGACTTGCTGTAACTTCTCTGTGTCTACTGCTGACTTGCTGTCACTTCACTTTGTCTCCTGATGACTTGCTGTCACATCTAGGTGTCCCCTGATGACTTGCTGTCACTTCTCTGTGTCCCCTGATGACTTGCTGTCATGTCTCTGTGTCTCCTGATGACTTGCTGTCTCTTATCTGTGTCCCCTGATGACTTGATGTCACTTCCCTGTGTCCCCTGATAACTTGCTGTCATGTCTCTGTGTCCCCTGATGACTTGCTGTCACTTCTCTGTGTCCCCTAAAGACTTGCTGTCACTACTCTGTGTCTCCTGATGATTTGCTGTCACTTCTCTGTGTCCCCTGATGACATTTCTGTCACGTCTCTGTGTCTACTGATGCCTTGCTATCACTTCCCTGTGTCTCCTGATTACTTGCTGTCATTTCTCTGTGTCTACTGATGACTTGCTGTCACGCCTCTGTGTCCCCTGATGAAATGCTGTCACTTCTCTGTGTCTTCTGATGACTTGCTGTCACATCTCTGTGTCCCCTGATGACTTGCTGTCACTTCTCTGTTTCCCCTGATGATTTGCTGTCATTTCTCTGTGTCTACTGATGACTTGCTGTCACTTCTCTGTGTCCCCTGAAGACTTGGTGTCACTTCTCTGTGTCTACTGATGACTTGCAGTCACTTCTCTGTGTCTACTGATGACTTGCTTTCACTTCACTTTGTCTCCTGATGAATTGCTGTCACGTTTCTGTGTCCCCTGGTGAATTGCTGTCACTTCTCTGTGTCCCCTGATAACTTGCTGTCACTTCTCTGTGTCTTCTGATGACTTGCTATCACTTCCCTGTGTCCCCTGATGACTTGCTGTCACTTCTCTGTTTCCCCTGATGATTTGCTGTCATTTCTCTGTGTCTACTGATGACTTGCTGTCACTTCTCTGTGTCCCCTGAAGACTTGCTGTCACTTCTCTGTGTCTACTGATGACTTGCTGTCACTTCTCTGTGTCTACTGATGACTTGCTGTCACTTCACTTTGTCTCCTGATGAATTGCTGTCACGTTTCTGTGTCCCCTGGTGAATTGCTGTCATGTCTCTGTGTCCTCTGATGACTTCCTGTCACTTCTCTGTGTGCCCTGATGACTTGCTGTCACTTCTCTGTGTCCCCTGATGATTTGCTGTCTCTTCTCTGTTTCCCTGATGACTTGCTGTCACTTCTCTGTGTCTACTAATGATTTGCTGTCACTTCACTTTGTCTCCTGATGACTTGCTGTCACTTCTCTGTGTCCCCTGATGACTTGCTGTCATTTCTCTGTGTCTTCTGATGACTTGCTGTCACTTCTCTGTGTCCCCTGATGACTTGCTGTTACTTCTCTGTGTCCCCTGATGACTTGCTGTCACTTCTCTGTGTCCCCTGATGACTTGCTGTCACTTCTCTGTGTCCCCTGATGACTTGCTGTCATTTCTCTGTGTCTTCTGATGACTTGCTGTCATTTCTCTGTGTCCCCTGATGACTTGCTGTCACTTCTCTGTGTCCCCTGATGACTTGCTGTCACTTCTCTGTGTCTTCTGATGACTTGCTGTCACTTCTCTGTATCTCCTGATGATTTGCTGTTGCTTCCCTTTGTCCCCTGATAATTTGCTGTCTCTTCTCTGTTTCCCTGATGACTTGCTGTCATTTCTCTGTGTCTACTAATGATTTGCTGTCACTTCACTTTGTCTCCTGATGACTTGCTGTCACTTCTCTGTGTCCCCTGATAACTTGCTGTCATTTCTCTGTGTCTACTAATGATTTGCTGTCACTTCACTTTGTCTCCTAATGACTTGCTGTCACTTCTCTGTGTCCCCTGATGACTTGCTGTCACTTCTCTGTGTCTTCTGATGACTTGCTGTCACATCTCTGTGTCCCCTGATGACTTGCTGTCACTTCCTTGTGTCCCCTGATGACTTGCTGTCATTTCTCTGTGTCCCCTGATGACTTGCTGTCACTTCACTTTGTCTCCTGATGACTTGCTGTCACTTCTCTGTGTCGTCTACTGATGACTTGCTGTCACTTCACTTTGTCTCCTGATGAGTTCCTGTCACATTGCAGTATTTCCTGATGACTTGCTGTCGCTTCTCTGTGTCCCCTGAGGACTTGCTGTCACTTCACTTTGTCTCCTGATGGCTTCCTGTCACATTGCGGTGTTTCCTGATGACTTGCTGTCACTTCTCTGTGTCCCCTGATGACTTGCTGTCATGTCTCTGTGTCTCCTGATGAGTTGCTGTCACTTCTTTGTGTCCCCTGATAACTTGCTGTCTCTTCTCTGTGTCTCCTGATGACTTGCTGTCTCTTCTCTGTGTCCCCTGATGGCTTGCTGTCACTTCTCTGTGTGCCCTGATGACTTGCTGTCACTTCTCTGTGTCTCCTGATGATTTGCTGTCACTTCCCTGTGTCCCCTGATGACTTGCTGTCACTTCTCTGTGTCCTCTGATGACTTGCTGTTACTTCTCTTTGTCTCCTGATGAGTTGCTATCACGTCTTTGTGTCCCCTGATATCTTGCTGTCTCTTCTCTGTTTCTCCTGATGACTTGATGTCTCTTCCCTGTGTCCCCTGATGACTTGCTGTTACTTCTCTGTGTCCCCTGATGACTTGCTGTTACTTCTCTGTGTCCCCTGATGACTTGCTGTCACTTCTCTGTGTCTTCTGATGATTTGCTGTCACTTCCCTATGTCCCCTGATGACTTGCTGTTACTTCTCTGTGTCCCCTGATGACTTGCTGTTACTTCTCTGTGTCCCCTGATGACTTGCTGTCACTTCTCTGTGTCTTCTGATGATTTGCTGTCACTTCGTATGTCCCCTGATAACTTGCTGTCTCTTCTCTGTTTCCCTGATGACTTGCTGTCATTTCTCTGTGTCTACTGATGATTTGCTGTCACTTCACTTTGTCTCCTGATGACTTGCTGTCACTTCTCTGTGTCTACTGATGACTTGCTGTCACTTCTCTGTGTCCCCTGATGACTTGCCGTCATTTCTCTGTGTCTCCTGATGACTTGATGTCACTTCTCTGTGTCTTCTGATGATTTGCTGTCACTTCCCTGTGTCCCCTGATTACTTGCTGTCACTTCTCTGTGTCCCCTGATGACTTGCTGTCACTTATCTGTGTCCCCTGATGACTTGCTGTCACTTCCCTGTGTCCCCTGATGACTTGCTGTCACTTCTCTGTGTCTCCTGATGATTTGCTGTCGCTTCCCTTTGTCCCCTGATAACTTGCTGTCTCTTCTCTGTTTCCCTGATGACTTGCTGTCATTTCTCGGTGTCTACTGATGATTTGCTGTCACTTCACTTTGTCTCCTGATGACTTGCTGTCAATTCTCTGTGTCCCCTGATGACTTGCTGTCACTTCTCTGTGTCCCCTAATGACTTGCTGTCACTTCACTTTGTCTCCTGATGACTTGCTGTCACTTCTCTGTGTCCCCTGATGACTTGCTGTCACTTCTCTGTCTCTTCTGATGACTTGCTGTCACTTCCCTGTGTCCCCTGATGACTTGCTGTCACTACTCTGTGTCTCCTGATGATTTGCTGTCGCTTCCTTTTGTCCCCTGACTTGCTGTCTTTGTGTCTACTGATGGCTTGCTGTCACTTCTCTATGTCTCCTGATGACTTGCTGTTACTTTTCTGTGTCCCCTGGTGACTTGCTGTCACGTCTCTGTGTCCCTTGATGACTTTCTGTCACTTCTCTGTGTGCCCTGATAACTTGCTTTTACATCTCTGTGTCCCCTGATGACTTGCTGTCACTTCACTTTGTCTCCTGATGACTTGCTGTCACTTCTCTGTGTGCCCTGATAACTTGCTTTTACATCTCTGTGTCCCCTGATGACTTGCTGTCACTTCACTTTGTCTACTGATGACTTGCTGTCACTTCACTTTGTCTACTGATGACTTGCTGTCACTTCACTTTGTCTCCTGATGACTTGCTGTCACTTCTCTGTGTCCCCTGATGACTTGCTGTCACTTCTCTGTGTCTTCTGATGACTTGCTGTCACATCTCTGTGTCCCCTGATGACTTGCTGTCACTTCTCTGTGTCCCCTGATGACTTGCTGTCATTTCTCTGTGTCCCCTGATGACTTGCTGTCACTTCTCTGTGTCCCCTGATGACTTGCTGTCACTTCTCTGTGTCTTCTGATGACTTGCTGTCACATCTCTGTGTTCCCTGATGACTTTCTGTCACTTCTCTGTGTCTCCTGATGACATTTCTGTCACTTCTCTGTGTCTACTGATGCCTTGCTATCACTTCCCTGTGTCTCTTGATTACTTTCTGTCACTTGCTTTTACTTCTCTTTGTCTCCTGAGTTGCTGTCACTTCTTTGTGTCCCCTGATAACTTGCTGTCTCTCTCTGTTTCCCCTGATGACTTGCTGTCACTTCTCTGTGTCTTCTGATGACTTGCTGTCACTTCCCTGTGTCCCCTGATGACTTGCTGTCACTTCTCTGTGTCTCCTGATGATTTGCTGTCGCTTCCCTTTGTCCCCTGATAACTTGCTGTCTCTTCTCTGTGTCCCCTGATGACTTGCTATCATTTCTCTGTGTCTACTGATGACTTGCTGTCACTTCCCTGTGTCCCCTGATGACTTGCTGTCACTTCTCTGTGTCTCCTGATGATTTGCTGTCGCTTCCCTTTGTCCCCTGATAACTTGCTGTCTCTTCTCTGTTTCCCTGATGACTTGCTGTCATTTTTCTGTGTCTACTGATGATTTGCTGTCACTTCACTTTGTCTCCTGATGACTTGCTGTCACGTCTCTGTGTACCCTGATGACTTGCTGTCACTTCTCTGTGTGCCCTGATGACTTGCTGTCACTTCTCTGTGTCCCCTGATTACTTGCTGTCACTTCTCTGTGTCTTCTGATGACTTGCTGTCACTTCCCTGTGTCCCCTGATGACTTGCTGTCACTTCACTTTGTCTCCTGATGAGTTCCTGTCACATTGCGGTGTTTCCTGATGACTTGCTGTCACTTCTCTGTGTCCCCTGAGGACTTGCTGTCACTTCACTTTGTCTCCTGATGACTTCCTGTCACATTGCGGTGTTTCCTGATGACTTGCTGTCACTTCTCTGTGTCCCCTGATGACTTGCTGTCATGTCTCTGTGTCTCCTGATGAGTTGCTGTCACTTCTTTGTGTCCCCTGATAACTTGCTGTCTCTTCTCTGTGTCTCCTGATGACTTGCTGTCTCTTCTCTGTGTCCCCTGATGACTTGTTGTCACTTCTCTGTGTGCCCTGATGACTTGCTGTCACTTCTCTGTGTCTCCTGGTGATTTGCTGTCACTTCCCTGTGTCCCCTGATGACTTGCTGTCACTTCTCTGTGTGCCCTGATGACTTGCTGTCACATCTCTGTGTCCCCTGATGACTTGCTGTCACTTCTCTGTGTCCCCTGATTACTTGCTGTCACTTCTCTGTGTCTTCTGATGACTTGCTGTCACTTCCCTGTGTCCCCTGATGACTTGCTGTCACTTCACTTTGTCTCCTGATGAGTTCCTGTCACATTGCCGTGTTTCCTGATGACTTGCTGTCACTTCTCTGTGTCCCCTGAGGACTTGCTGTCACTTCACTTTGTCTCCTGATGACTTCCTGTCACATTGCGGTGTTTCCTGATGACTTGCTGTCACTTCTCTGTGTCCCCTGATGACTTGCTGTCATGTCTCTGTGTCTCCTGATGAGTTGCTGTCACTTCTTTGTGTCCCCTGATAACTTGCTGTCTCTTCTCTGTGTCTCCTGATGACTTGCTGTCTCTTCTCTTTGTCCGCTGATGACTTGCTGTCACTTCTTTGTGTCCCCTGATAACTTGCTGTCTCTTCTCCGTTTCCCCTGATGACTTGATGTCTCTTCTCTGTTTCCCCTGATGACTTACTGTTATGCCTCTGTGTCCCCTGATGACTTGCTGTCACTTCTCTGTGTCCCCTGATGACTTGCTGTCACTTCTCTGTGTCTTCTGATGACTTGCTGTCACTTCCCTGTGTCCCCTGATGATTTGCTGTTGCTTCCCTTTGTCCCCTGATAACTTGCTGTCTCTTCTCTGTTTCCCTGATGACTTGCTGTCATTTATCTGTGTCTACTAATGATTTGCTGTCACTTCACTTTGTCTCCTGATGACTTGCTGTCACTTCTCTGTGTCCCCTGATGACTTGCTGTCACTTCTCTGTGTCTTCTGATGACTTGCTGTCACTTCCCTGTGTCCCCTGATGACTTGCTGTCACTTCTCTGTGTCTCCTGATGATTTGCTGTCGCTTCCCTTTGTCCCCTGATAACTTGCTGTCTCTTCTCTGTTTCCCTGATGACTTGCTGTCATTTCTCTGTGTCTACTGATGATTTGCTGTCACTTCACTTTGTCTCCTGATGACTTGCTGTCACGTCTCTGTGTACCCTGATGACTTGCTGTCACTTCTCTGTGTCTTCTGATGATTTGCTGTCACTTCACTTTGTCTCCTGATGACTTGCTGTCACTTCACTTTGTCTCCTGATGACTTGCTGTCACTTCTCTGTGTCCCCTGATTACTTGCTGTCACTTCTCTGTGTCTTCTGATGACTTGCTGTCACTTCCTTGTGTCCCCTGATGACTTGCTGTCACTTCACTTTGTCTCCTGATGAGTTCCTGTCACATTGCGGTGTCCCCTGATGACTTGCTGTCACTTCTCTGTGTCCCCTGATGACTTGCTGTCATGTCTCTGTGTCTCCTGATGAGTTGCTGTCACTTCTTTGTGTCCCCTGATAACTTGCTGTCTCTTCTCTGTGTCTCCTGATGACTTGCTGTCACTTCTCTGTGTCCCCTGATGACTTGCTGTCACTTCTCTGTGTGCCCTGATGACTTGCTGTCACTTCTCTGTGTCTCCTGGTGATTTGCTGTCACTTCCCTGTGTCCCCTGATGACATTTCTGTCACTTCTCTGTGTCTCCTGGTGATTTGCTGTCACTTCTCTGTGTCCCCTGATGACTTGCTGTCATGTCTCTGTGTCTCCTGATGACTTGCTGTTACTTCTCTGTGTCTCCTGATGACTTGCTGTCACTTCTCTGTGTCCCCTGATTACTTGCTGTCACTTCTCTGTGTCCCCTGATGACTTGCTGTCACTTCTCTGTGTCCCCTGATGACTTGCTGTCACTTCTTTGTGTCCCCTGATAACTTGCTGTCTCTTCTCTGTTTCCCCTGATGACTTGCTGTCACGCCCCTGTGTCCCCTGATGACTCACTGTCACTTCTCTGTGTCTCCTGATGATTTGCTGTCGCTTCCCTTTGTCCCCTGATAACTTGCTGTCACTTCCCTGTGTCCCCTGATGATTTGCTGTCGCTTCCCTTTGTCCCCTGATAACTTGCTGTCTCTTCTCTGTTTCCCTGATGACTTGCTGTTACTTCTCTGTGTCCCCTGATGACTTGCTGTCTCTTCTCTGTTTCCCTGATGACTTGCTGTCACGTCTCTGTGTCCCCTGATGACTTGCTGTTACTTCTCTGTGTCCCCTGATGACTTGCTGTCTCTTCTCTGTTTCCCTGATGACTTGCTGTCACGTCTCTGTTTCCCTGATGACTTGCTGTCACTTCTCTGTGTCTCCTGATGATTTGCTGTCGCTTCCCTTTGTCCCCTGATAACTTGCTGTCTCTTCTCTGTTTCCCTGATGACTTGCTGTCATTTCTCTGTGTCTAATGATGATTTGCTGTCACTTCACTTTGTCTCCTGATGACTTGCTGTCACTTCTCTGTGTCTTCTGATGACTTGCTGTCACTTCCCTATGTCCCCTGATGACTTGCTGTCACTTCTCTGTGTCTCCTGATGATTTGCTGTCGCTTCCCTTTGTCCCCTGATAACTTGCTGTCACTTCCCTGTGTCCCCTGATGATTTGCTGTCGCTTCCCTTTGTCCCCTGATAACTTGCTGTCTCTTCTCTGTTTCCCTGATGACTTGCTGTCACTTCTCTGTGTCTCCTGATGATTTGCTGTCGCTTCCCTTTGTCCCCTGATAACTTGCTGTCTCTTCTCTGTTTCCCTGATGACTTGCTGTCATTTCTCTGTGTCTAATGATGATTTGCTGTCACTTCACTTTGTCTCCTGATGATTTGCTGTCACTTCTCTGTGTCTCCTGATGACTTGCTGTCACGTCTCTGTGTCTTCTGATGACTTGCTGTCACTTCCCTGTGTCCCCTAATGACTTGCTGTCACTTCTCTGTGTCTCCTGATGATTTGCTGTTGCTTCCCTTTGTCCCCTGATGACTTACTGTCACTTCACTTTGTCTCCTGATGACTTGCTGTCACTTCTCTGTGTCTCCTGATGATTTGCTGTCGCTTCCCCTTGTCCCCTGATAACTTGCTGTCTCTTCTCTGTTTCCCTGATGACTTGCTGTCATTTCTCTGGGTCTACTGATGATTTGCTGTCACTTCACTTTGTCTCCTGATGACTTGCTGTCATTTCTCTGTGTCCCCTGATGACTTGCTGTCACTTCCCTGTGTCCCCTGATGACTTGCTGTCACTTCTCTGTGTCTCCTGATGATTTGCTGTCGCTTCCCTTTGTCCCCTGATAACTTGCTGTCTCTTCTCTGTTTCCCTGATGACTTGCTGTCATTTCTCTGTGTCTACTGATGATTTGCTGTCACTTCACTTTGTCTCCTGATGACTTGCTGTCACTTCTCTGTGTCCCCTGATGACTTGCTGTCACTTCTCTGTGTCCCCTAATGACTTGCTGTCACTTCACTTTGTCTCCTGATGACTTGCTGTCACTTTTCTGTGTCCCCTGATGACTTGCTGTCACTTCTCTGTGTCCCCTGATGACTTGCTGTCACTTCTCTGTGTCCCCTGATAACTTGCTGTCACTTCTCTGTGTCCCCTGATAACTTGCTGTCACTTCTCTGTGTCTCCTGATGACTTGCTGTCACTTCTCTGTGTCCCCTGATAACTTGCTGTCACTTCTCTGTGTCTCCTGATGACTTGCTGTCACTTCTCTGTGTCCCCTGATGACTTGCTGTCACTTCACTTTGTCTCATGATGACTTGCTGTCACTTCTCTGTGTCTTTTGATGACTTGCTGTCACTTCCCTGTGTCCCCTGATGACTTGCTGTCACTTCTCTGTGTCTTCTGATGATTTGCTGTCACTTCCCTATGTCCCCTGATAACTTGCTGTCTCTTCTCTGTTTCCCTGATGACTTGCTGTCATTTCTCTGTGTCTACTGATGATTTGCTGTCACTTCACTTTGTCTCCTGATGACTTGCTGTCACTTCTCTGTGTCCCCTGATGACTTGCTGTCACTTCCCTGTGTCCCCTGATGACTTGCTGTCACTTCTCTGTGTCTCCTGATGATTTGCTGTCGCTTCTCTGTGTCCCCTGATGACTTGCTGTCACTTCACTTTGTCTCCTGATGACTTGCTGTCACTTCTCTGTGTCTTCTGATGACTTGCTGTCACTTCCTTGTGTCCCCTGATGACTTGCTGTCACTTCTCTGTGTCTTCTGATGATTTGCTGTCACATTGCGGTGTTTCCTGATGACTTGCTGTCACTTCTCTGTGTCCCCTGATGACTTGCTGTCATGTCTCTGTGTCTCCTGATGAGTTGCTGTCACTTCTTTGTGTCCCCTGATAACTTGCTGTCTCTTCTCTGTGTCCCCTGATGACTTGCTGTCACTTCTCTGTGTCCCCTGATGACTTGCTGTCACTTCTCTGTGTACCCTGATGACTTGCTGTCACTTCTCTGTGTCTCCTGGTGATTTGCTGTCACTTCCCTGTGTCCCCTGATGACATTTCTGTCACTTCTCTGTGTCTCCTGGTGATTTGCTGTCACTTCCCTGTGTCCCCTGATGACTTGCTGTCACTTCTTTGTGTCCCCTGATAACTTGCTGTCTCTTCTCTGTTTCCCCTGATGACTTGCTGTCACGCCTCTGTGTCTTCTGATGACTTGCTGTCTCTTCTCTGTTTCCCCTAATGACTTGCTGTCATGCCTCTATGTCCCCTGATGACTTGCTGTTACTTCTCTGTGTCCCCTGATGACTTGCTGTCACTTCTCTGTGTCCCCTGATGACTTGCTGTCACTTCTCTGTGTCTTCTGATGACTTGCTGTCACTTCCCTGTGTCCCCTAATGACTTGCTGTCACTTCCCTGTGTCCCCTGATGACTTGCTGTCACTTCCCTGTGTCCCCTGATGACTTGCTGTCACTTCCCTGTGTCCCCTGATGACTTGCTGTCACTTCTCTGTGTCTCCTGATGATTTGCTGTCGCTTCCCTTTGTCCCCTGATAACTTGCTGTCACTTCCCTGTGTCCCCTGATGATTTGCTGTCGCTTCCCTTTGTCCCCTGATAACTTGCTGTCTCTTCTCTGTTTCCCTGATGACTCACTGTCACTTCTCTATGTCTCCTAATGACTTGCTGTCATTTCTCTGTGTCTACTGATGATTTGCTGTCATTTCTCTGTGTCTACTGATGATTTGCTGTGACTTCACTTTGTCTCCTGATGACTTGCTGTTACTTCGCTGTGTCTCCTGATGACTTGCTGTCACTTCTCTGTGTCTTCTGATGACTTGCTGTCACTTCCCTGTGTCCCCTAATGACTTGCTGTCACTTCTCTGTGTCTCCTGATGACTTGCTGTCTCTTCTCTGTTTCCCCTGATGACTTGATGTCTCTTCTCTGTGTCTACTGATGACTTGCTGTCACTTCTCTGTGTCCCCTGATGACTTGCTGTCACTTCTCTGTGTGCCCTGATGACTTGCTGTCACTTCTCTGTGTCTCCTGGTGATTTGCTGTCACTTCCCTGTGTCCCCTGATGACATTTCTGTCACTTCTCTGTGTTCTCTGATGACTTGCTGTCACTTCTCTGTGTCTACTGATGACTTGCTGTCACTTCCCTGTGTCCCCTGATGACTTGCTGTCACTTCTCTGTGTCTTCT
Source organism: Bombina bombina (assembly GCF_027579735.1). Taxonomy (NCBI): domain Eukaryota; kingdom Metazoa; phylum Chordata; class Amphibia; order Anura; family Bombinatoridae; genus Bombina; species Bombina bombina. Next base: position 602,506,434 of record NC_069505.1, on the reverse strand, counting down.
GATGACTTGCTGTCACTTCCCTGTGTCCCCTGATGACTTGCTGTCACTTCTCTGTGTCTCCTGATGACTTGCTGTCACTTCTCTGTGTCCCCTGATGACTTGCTGTCACTTCTCTGTGTCTTCTGATCTTGCTGTCACTTCCCTGTGTCCCCTGATGACTTGCTGTCACTTCTCTGTGTCTCCTGATGATTTGCTGTCGCTTCCCTTTGTCCCCTGATAACTTGCTGTCACATCTCTGTGTCCCCTGATGACTTGCTGTCACTTCTCTGTGTCTCCTGATGATTTGCTGTCGCTTCCCTTTGTCCCCTGATAACTTGCTGTCACTTCTCTGTGTCTTCTGATGACTTGCTGTCACTTCCCTGTGTCCCCTGATGACTTGCTGTCACTTCTCTGTGTCTCCTGATGATTTGCTGTCGCTTCCCTTTGTCCCCTGATAACTTGCTGTCTCTTCTCTGTTTCCCTGATGACTTGCTGTCACTTCTCTGTGTCTACTGATGACTTGCTGTCACTTCTCTGTGTCTACTGATGACTTGCTGTCATTTCTCTGTGTCTACTGATGACTTGCTGTTACTTCTCTGTGTCCCCTGATGACTTGCTGTCACTTCTCTGTGTCTTCTGATGACTTGCTGTCACTTCCCTGTGTCCCCTAATGACTTGCTGTCACTTCTCTGTGTCTCCTGATGATTTGCTGTCGCTTCCCTTTGTCCCCTGATAACTTGCTGTCTCTTCTCTGTTTCCCTGATGACTTGCTGTCATTTCTCTGTGTCTACTGATGATTTGCTGTCACTTCACTTTGTCTCCTGATGACTTGCTGTCACTTCTCTGTGTCTCCTGATGATTTGCTGTCACTTCTCTGTGTCCCCTGATGACTTGCTGTCACTTCCCTGTGTCCCCTGATGACTTGCTGTCACTTCACTTTGTCTCCTGATGATTTGCTGTCACTTCTCTGTGTCCCCTGATGACTTTCTCTCACTTCTCTGTGTCTTCTGATGACTTGCTGTCACATCCCTATGTGCCCTGATGACTTGCTGTCACATCTCTGTGTCCCCTGATGACTTGCTGTCACTTCACTTTGTCTCCTGATGATTTGCTGTCACTTCTCTGTGTCTTCTGATGACTTTCTGTCACTTCCCTGTGTCCCCTGATGACTTGCTGTCACCTCTGTGTCTACTGATGAATTGCTGTCACTTCTCTGTGTCCCCTGATGACTTGCTGTCACTTCTCTGTGTCCCGTGATGACTTGCTGTCTCTTCTCTGTTTCCCCTGATGACTTGCTGTCACTTCCCTGTGTCCCCTAATGACTTGCTGTTACTTCTCTGTGTCCCCTGATGACTTGCTGTCACTTCTCTGTGTCCCCTGATGACTTGCTGTTACTTCTCTGTGTCCCCTGATGACTTGCTGTCACTTCTCTGTGTCCCCTGATGACTTGCTGTCACTTCACTTTGTCTCCTGATGACTTGCTGTCACTTCTCTGTGTCCCCTGATGACTTGCTGTCACTTCTCTGTGTCTCCTGATGATTTGCTGTTGCTTCCCTTTGTCCCCTGATAACTTGCTGTCTCTTCTCTGTTTCCCTGATGTCTTGCTGTCACTTCTCTGTGTCCCCTAATGACTTGCTGTCACTTCACTTTGTCTCCTGATGACTTGCTGTCACTTCTCTGTGTCCCCTGATGACTTGCTGTCACTTCTCTGTCTCTTCTGATGACTTGCTGTCACTTCCCTGTGTCCCCTGATGACTTGCTGTCACTACTCTGTGTCTCCTGATGATTTGCTGTCGCTTCCTTTTGTCCCCTGACTTGCTGTCTTTGTGTCTACTGATGGCTTGCTGTCACTTCTCTATGTCTCCTGATGACTTGCTGTTACTTTTCTGTGTCCCCTGGTGACTTGCTGTCACGTCTCTGTGTCCCTTGATGACTTTCTGTCACTTCTCTGTGTGCCCTGATAACTTGCTTTTACATCTCTGTGTCCCCTGATGACTTGCTGTCACTTCACTTTGTCTCCTGATGACTTGCTGTCACTTCTCTGTGTGCCCTGATAACTTGCTTTTACATCTCTGTGTCCCCTGATGACTTGCTGTCACTTCACTTTGTCTACTGATGACTTGCTGTCACTTCACTTTGTCTACTGATGACTTGCTGTCACTTCACTTTGTCTCCTGATGACTTGCTGTCACTTCTCTGTGTCCCCTGATGACTTGCTGTCACTTCTCTGTGTCTTCTGATGACTTGCTGTCACATCTCTGTGTCCCCTGATGACTTGCTGTCACTTCTCTGTGTCCCCTGATGACTTGCTGTCATTTCTCTGTGTCCCCTGATGACTTGCTGTCACTTCTCTGTGTCCCCTGATGACTTGCTGTCACTTCTCTGTGTCTTCTGATGACTTGCTGTCACATCTCTGTGTTCCCTGATGACTTTCTGTCACTTCTCTGTGTCTCCTGATGACATTTCTGTCACTTCTCTGTGTCTACTGATGCCTTGCTATCACTTCCCTGTGTCTCTTGATTACTTTCTGTCACTTGCTTTTACTTCTCTTTGTCTCCTGAGTTGCTGTCACTTCTTTGTGTCCCCTGATAACTTGCTGTCTCTCTCTGTTTCCCCTGATGACTTGCTGTCACTTCTCTGTGTCTTCTGATGACTTGCTGTCACTTCCCTGTGTCCCCTGATGACTTGCTGTCACTTCTCTGTGTCTCCTGATGATTTGCTGTCGCTTCCCTTTGTCCCCTGATAACTTGCTGTCTCTTCTCTGTGTCCCCTGATGACTTGCTATCATTTCTCTGTGTCTACTGATGACTTGCTGTCACTTCCCTGTGTCCCCTGATGACTTGCTGTCACTTCTCTGTGTCTCCTGATGATTTGCTGTCGCTTCCCTTTGTCCCCTGATAACTTGCTGTCTCTTCTCTGTTTCCCTGATGACTTGCTGTCATTTTTCTGTGTCTACTGATGATTTGCTGTCACTTCACTTTGTCTCCTGATGACTTGCTGTCACGTCTCTGTGTACCCTGATGACTTGCTGTCACTTCTCTGTGTGCCCTGATGACTTGCTGTCACTTCTCTGTGTCCCCTGATTACTTGCTGTCACTTCTCTGTGTCTTCTGATGACTTGCTGTCACTTCCCTGTGTCCCCTGATGACTTGCTGTCACTTCACTTTGTCTCCTGATGAGTTCCTGTCACATTGCGGTGTTTCCTGATGACTTGCTGTCACTTCTCTGTGTCCCCTGAGGACTTGCTGTCACTTCACTTTGTCTCCTGATGACTTCCTGTCACATTGCGGTGTTTCCTGATGACTTGCTGTCACTTCTCTGTGTCCCCTGATGACTTGCTGTCATGTCTCTGTGTCTCCTGATGAGTTGCTGTCACTTCTTTGTGTCCCCTGATAACTTGCTGTCTCTTCTCTGTGTCTCCTGATGACTTGCTGTCTCTTCTCTGTGTCCCCTGATGACTTGCTGTCACTTCTCTGTGTGCCCTGATGACTTGCTGTCACTTCTCTGTGTCTCCTGGTGATTTGCTGTCACTTCCCTGTGTCCCCTGATGACTTGCTGTCACTTCTCTGTGTGCCCTGATGACTTGCTGTCACATCTCTGTGTCCCCTGATGACTTGCTGTCACTTCTCTGTGTCCCCTGATTACTTGCTGTCACTTCTCTGTGTCTTCTGATGACTTGCTGTCACTTCCCTGTGTCCCCTGATGACTTGCTGTCACTTCACTTTGTCTCCTGATGAGTTCCTGTCACATTGCCGTGTTTCCTGATGACTTGCTGTCACTTCTCTGTGTCCCCTGAGGACTTGCTGTCACTTCACTTTGTCTCCTGATGACTTCCTGTCACATTGCGGTGTTTCCTGATGACTTGCTGTCACTTCTCTGTGTCCCCTGATGACTTGCTGTCATGTCTCTGTGTCTCCTGATGAGTTGCTGTCACTTCTTTGTGTCCCCTGATAACTTGCTGTCTCTTCTCTGTGTCTCCTGATGACTTGCTGTCTCTTCTCTTTGTCCGCTGATGACTTGCTGTCACTTCTTTGTGTCCCCTGATAACTTGCTGTCTCTTCTCCGTTTCCCCTGATGACTTGATGTCTCTTCTCTGTTTCCCCTGATGACTTACTGTTATGCCTCTGTGTCCCCTGATGACTTGCTGTCACTTCTCTGTGTCCCCTGATGACTTGCTGTCACTTCTCTGTGTCTTCTGATGACTTGCTGTCACTTCCCTGTGTCCCCTGATGATTTGCTGTTGCTTCCCTTTGTCCCCTGATAACTTGCTGTCTCTTCTCTGTTTCCCTGATGACTTGCTGTCATTTATCTGTGTCTACTAATGATTTGCTGTCACTTCACTTTGTCTCCTGATGACTTGCTGTCACTTCTCTGTGTCCCCTGATGACTTGCTGTCACTTCTCTGTGTCTTCTGATGACTTGCTGTCACTTCCCTGTGTCCCCTGATGACTTGATGTCACTTCTCTGTGTCTCCTGATGATTTGCTGTCGCTTCCCTTTGTCCCCTGATAACTTGCTGTCTCTTCTCTGTTTCCCTGATGACTTGCTGTCATTTCTCTGTGTCTACTGATGATTTGCTGTCACTTCACTTTGTCTCCTGATGACTTGCTGTCACTTCTCTGTGTACCCTGATGACTTGCTGTCACTTCTCTGTGTCTTCTGATGATTTGCTGTCACTTCACTTTGTCTCCTGATGACTTGCTGTCACTTCACTTTGTCTCCTGATGACTTGCTGTCACTTCTCTGTGTCCCCTGATTACTTGCTGTCACTTCTCTGTGTCTTCTGATGACTTGCTGTCACTTCCTTGTGTCCCCTGATGACTTGCTGTCACTTCACTTTGTCTCCTGATGAGTTCCTGTCACATTGCGGTGTCCCCTGATGACTTGCTGTCACTTCTCTGTGTCCCCTGATGACTTGCTGTCACTTCTCTGTGTCTCCTGATGAGTTGCTGTCACTTCTTTGTGTCCCCTGATAACTTGCTGTCTCTTCTCTGTGTCTCCTGATGACTTGCTGTCACTTCTCTGTGTCCCCTGATGACTTGCTGTCACTTCTCTGTGTGCCCTGATGACTTGCTGTCACTTCTCTGTGTCTCCTGGTGATTTGCTGTCACTTCCCTGTGTCCCCTGATGACATTTCTGTCACTTCTCTGTGTCTCCTGGTGATTTGCTGTCACTTCTCTGTGTCCCCTGATGACTTGCTGTCATGTCTCTGTGTCTCCTGATGACTTGCTGTTACTTCTCTGTGTCTCCTGATGACTTGCTGTCACTTCTCTGTGTCCCCTGATTACTTGCTGTCACTTCTCTGTGTCCCCTGATGACTTGCTGTCACTTCTCTGTGTCCCCTGATGACTTGCTGTCACTTCTTTGTGTCCCCTGATAACTTGCTGTCTCTTCTCTGTTTCCCCTGATGACTTGCTGTCACGCCCCTGTGTCCCCTGATGACTCACTGTCACTTCTCTGTGTCTCCTGATGATTTGCTGTCGCTTCCCTTTGTCCCCTGATAACTTGCTGTCACTTCTCTGTGTCCCCTGATGACTTGCTGTCACTTCTCTGTGTCCCCTGATTACTTGCTGTCACTTCTCTGTGTCTTCTGATGACTTGCTGTCACTTCCCTGTGTCCCCTGATGACTTGCTGTCACTTCACTTTGTCTCCTGATGAGTTCCTGTCACATTGCCGTGTTTCCTGATGACTTGCTGTCACTTCTCTGTGTCCCCTGAGGACTTGCTGTCACTTCACTTTGTCTCCTGATGACTTCCTGTCACATTGCGGTGTTTCCTGATGACTTGCTGTCACTTCTCTGTGTCCCCTGATGACTTGCTGTCATGTCTCTGTGTCTCCTGATGAGTTGCTGTCACTTCTTTGTGTCCCCTGATAACTTGCTGTCTCTTCTCTGTGTCTCCTGATGACTTGCTGTCTCTTCTCTTTGTCCGCTGATGACTTGCTTTCACTTCTTTGTGTCCCCTGATAACTTGCTGTCTCTTCTCCGTTTCCCCTGATGACTTGATGTCTCTTCTCTGTTTCCCCTGATGACTTACTGTTATGCCTCTGTGTCCCCTGATGACTTGCTGTCACTTCTCTGTGTCCCCTGATGACTTGCTGTCACTTCTCTGTGTCTTCTGATGACTTGCTGTCACTTCCCTGTGTCCCCTGATGATTTGCTGTTGCTTCCCTTTGTCCCCTGATAACTTGCTGTCTCTTCTCTGTTTCCCTGATGACTTGCTGTCATTTATCTGTGTCTACTAATGATTTGCTGTCACTTCACTTTGTCTCCTGATGACTTGCTGTCACTTCTCTGTGTCCCCTGATGACTTGCTGTCACTTCTCTGTGTCTTCTGATGACTTGCTGTCACTTCCCTGTGTCCCCTGATGACTTGATGTCACTTCTCTGTGTCTCCTGATGATTTGCTGTCGCTTCCCTTTGTCCCCTGATAACTTGCTGTCTCTTCTCTGTTTCCCTGATGACTTGCTGTCATTTCTCTGTGTCTACTGATGATTTGCTGTCACTTCACTTTGTCTCCTGATGACTTGCTGTCACGTCTCTGTGTACCCTGATGACTTGCTGTCACTTCTCTGTGTCTTCTGATGATTTGCTGTCACTTCACTTTGTCTCCTGATGACTTGCTGTCACTTCACTTTGTCTCCTGATGACTTGCTGTCACTTCTCTGTGTCCCCTGATTACTTGCTGTCACTTCTCTGTGTCTTCTGATGACTTGCTGTCACTTCCTTGTGTCCCCTGATGACTTGCTGTCACTTCACTTTGTCTCCTGATGAGTTCCTGTCACATTGCGGTGTCCCCTGATGACTTGCTGTCACTTCTCTGTGTCCCCTGATGACTTGCTGTCATGTCTCTGTGTCTCCTGATGAGTTGCTGTCACTTCTTTGTGTCCCCTGATAACTTGCTGTCTCTTCTCTGTGTCTCCTGATGACTTGCTGTCACTTCTCTGTGTCCCCTGATGACTTGCTGTCACTTCTCTGTGTGCCCTGATGACTTGCTGTCACTTCTCTGTGTCTCCTGGTGATTTGCTGTCACTTCCCTGTGTCCCCTGATGACATTTCTGTCACTTCTCTGTGTCTCCTGGTGATTTGCTGTCACTTCTCTGTGTCCCCTGATGACTTGCTGTCATGTCTCTGTGTCTCCTGATGACTTGCTGTTACTTCTCTGTGTCTCCTGATGACTTGCTGTCACTTCTCTGTGTCCCCTGATTACTTGCTGTCACTTCTCTGTGTCCCCTGATGACTTGCTGTCACTTCTCTGTGTCCCCTGATGACTTGCTGTCACTTCTCTGTGTCCCCTGATAACTTGCTGTCTCTTCTCTGTTTCCCCTGATGACTTGCTGTCACGCCCCTGTGTCCCCTGATGACTCACTGTCACTTCTCTGTGTCTCCTGATGATTTGCTGTCGCTTCCCTTTGTCCCCTGATAACTTGCTGTCACTTCCCTGTGTCCCCTGATGATTTGCTGTCGCTTCCCTTTGTCCCCTGATAACTTGCTGTCTCTTCTCTGTTTCCCTGATGACTTGCTGTTACTTCTCTGTGTCCCCTGATGACTTGCTGTCTCTTCTCTGTTTCCCTGATGACTTGCTGTCACGTCTCTGTGTCCCCTGATGACTTGCTGTTACTTCTCTGTGTCCCCTGATGACTTGCTGTCTCTTCTCTGTTTCCCTGATGACTTGCTGTCACTTCTCTGTGTCTCCTGATGATTTGCTGTCGCTTCCCTTTGTCCCCTGATAACTTGCTGTCTCTTCTCTGTTTCCCTGATGACTTGCTGTCATTTCTCTGTGTCTAATGATGATTTGCTGTCACTTCACTTTGTCTCCTGATGACTTGCTGTCACTTCTCTGTGTCTTCTGATGACTTGCTGTCACTTCCCTATGTCCCCTGATGACTTGCTGTCACTTCTCTGTGTCTCCTGATGATTTGCTGTCGCTTCCCTTTGTCCCCTGATAACTTGCTGTCACTTCCCTGTGTCCCCTGATGATTTGCTGTCGCTTCCCTTTGTCCCCTGATAACTTGCTGTCTCTTCTCTGTTTCCCTGATGACTTGCTGTCACTTCTCTGTGTCTCCTGATGATTTGCTGTCGCTTCCCTTTGTCCCCTGATAACTTGCTGTCTCTTCTCTGTTTCCCTGATGACTTGCTGTCATTTCTCTGTGTCTAATGATGATTTGCTGTCACTTCACTTTGTCTCCTGATGATTTGCTGTCACTTCTCTGTGTCTCCTGATGACTTGCTGTCACGTCTCTGTGTCTTCTGATGACTTGCTGTCACTTCCCTGTGTCCCCTAATGACTTGCTGTCACTTCTCTGTGTCTCCTGATGATTTGCTGTTGCTTCCCTTTGTCCCCTGATGACTTACTGTCACTTCACTTTGTCTCCTGATGACTTGCTGTCACTTCTCTGTGTCTCCTGATGATTTGCTGTCGCTTCCCCTTGTCCCCTGATAACTTGCTGTCTCTTCTCTGTTTCCCTGATGACTTGCTGTCATTTCTCTGGGTCTACTGATGATTTGCTGTCACTTCACTTTGTCTCCTGATGACTTGCTGTCATTTCTCTGTGTCCCCTGATGACTTGCTGTCACTTCCCTGTGTCCCCTGATGACTTGCTGTCACTTCTCTGTGTCTCCTGATGATTTGCTGTCGCTTCCCTTTGTCCCCTGATAACTTGCTGTCTCTTCTCTGTTTCCTGATGACTTGCTGTCATTTCTCTGTGTCTACTGATGATTTGCTGTCACTTCACTTTGTCTCCTGATGACTTGCTGTCACTTCTCTGTGTCCCCTGATGACTTGCTGTCACTTCTCTGTGTCCCCTAATGACTTGCTGTCACTTCACTTTGTCTCCTGATGACTTGCTGTCACTTTTCTGTGTCCCCTGATGACTTGCTGTCACTTCTCTGTGTCCCCTGATGACTTGCTGTCACTTCTCTGTGTCCCCTGATAACTTGCTGTCACTTCTCTGTGTCCCCTGATAACTTGCTGTCACTTCTCTGTGTCTCCTGATGACTTGCTGTCACTTCTCTGTGTCCCCTGATGACTTGCTGTCACTTCTCTGTGTCTCCTGATGACTTGCTGTCACTTCTCTGTGTCCCCTGATGACTTGCTGTCACTTCACTTTGTCTCATGATGACTTGCTGTCACTTCTCTGTGTCTTTTGATGACTTGCTGTCACTTCCCTGTGTCCCCTGATGACTTGCTGTCACTTCTCTGTGTCTTCTGATGATTTGCTGTCACTTCCCTATGTCCCCTGATAACTTGCTGTCTCTTCTCTGTTTCCCTGATGACTTGCTGTCATTTCTCTGTGTCTACTGATGATTTGCTGTCACTTCACTTTGTCTCCTGATGACTTGCTGTCACTTCTCTGTGTCCCCTGATGACTTGCTATCACTTCCCTGTGTCCCCTGATGACTTGCTGTCACTTCTCTGTGTCTCCTGATGATTTGCTGTCGCTTCTCTGTGTCCCCTGATGACTTGCTGTCACTTCACTTTGTCTCCTGATGACTTGCTGTCACTTCTCTGTGTCTTCTGATGACTTGCTGTCACTTCCTTGTGTCCCCTGATGACTTGCTGTCACTTCTCTGTGTCTTCTGATGATTTGCTGTCACATTGCGGTGTTTCCTGATGACTTGCTGTCACTTCTCTGTGTCCCCTGATGACTTGCTGTCATGTCTCTGTGTCTCCTGATGAGTTGCTGTCACTTCTTTGTGTCCCCTGATAACTTGCTGTCTCTTCTCTGTGTCCCCTGATGACTTGCTGTCACTTCTCTGTGTCCCCTGATGACTTGCTGTCACTTCTCTGTGTCCCCTGATGACTTGCTGTCACTTCTCTGTGTCTCCTGGTGATTTGCTGTCACTTCCCTGTGTCCCCTGATGACATTTCTGTCACTTCTCTGTGTCTCCTGGTGATTTGCTGTCACTTCCCTGTGTCCCCTGATGACTTGCTGTCACTTCTTTGTGTCCCCTGATAACTTGCTGTCTCTTCTCTGTTTCCCCTGATGACTTGCTGTCACGCCTCTGTGTCTTCTGATGACTTGCTGTCTCTTCTCTGTTTCCCCTAATGACTTGCTGTCATGCCTCTATGTCCCCTGATGACTTGCTGTTACTTCTCTGTGTCCCCTGATGACTTGCTGTCACTTCTCTGTGTCCCCTGATGACTTGCTGTCACTTCTCTGTGTCTTCTGATGACTTGCTGTCACTTCCCTGTGTCCCCTAATGACTTGCTGTCACTTCCCTGTGTCCCCTGATGACTTGCTGTCACTTCCCTGTGTCCCCTGATGACTTGCTGTCACTTCCCTGTGTCCCCTGATGACTTGCTGTCACTTCTCTGTGTCTCCTGATGATTTGCTGTCGCTTCCCTTTGTCCCCTGATAACTTGCTGTCACTTCCCTGTGTCCCCTGATGATTTGCTGTCGCTTCCCTTTGTCCCCTGATAACTTGCTGTCTCTTCTCTGTTTCCCTGATGACTCACTGTCACTTCTCTATGTCTCCTAATGACTTGCTGTCATTTCTCTGTGTCTACTGATGATTTGCTGTCATTTCTCTGTGTCTACTGATGATTTGCTGTGACTTCACTTTGTCTCCTGATGACTTGCTGTTACTTCGCTGTGTCTCCTGATGACTTGCTGTCACTTCTCTGTGTCTTCTGATGACTTGCTGTCACTTCCCTGTGTCCCCTAATGACTTGCTGTCACTTCTCTGTGTCTCCTGATGACTTGCTGTCTCTTCTCTGTTTCCCCTGATGACTTGATGTCTCTTCTCTGTGTCTACTGATGACTTGCTGTCACTTCTCTGTGTCCCCTGATGACTTGCTGTCACTTCTCTGTGTGCCCTGATGACTTGCTGTCACTTCTCTGTGTCTCCTGGTGATTTGCTGTCACTTCCCTGTGTCCCCTGATGACATTTCTGTCACTTCTCTGTGTTCTCTGATGACTTGCTATCACTTCTCTGTGTCTACTGATGACTTGCTGTCACTTCCCTGTGTCCCCTGATGACTTGCTGTCACTTCTCTGTGTCTTCTGATGACTTGCTGTCACTTCCCTGTGTCCCCTGATGACTTGCTGTCACTTCTCTGTGTCTCCTGATGACTTGCTGTCACTTCTCTGTGTCCCCTGATGACTTGCTGTCACTTCTCTGTGTCTTCTGATCTTGCTGTCACTTCCCTGTGTCCCCTGATGACTTGCTGTCACTTCTCTGTGTCTCCTGATGATTTGCTGTCGCTTCCCTTTGTCCCCTGATAACTTGCTGTCACATCTCTGTGTCCCCTGATGACTTGCTGTCACTTCTCTGTGTCTCCTGATGATTTGCTGTCGCTTCCCTTTGTCCCCTGATAACTTGCTGTCACTTCTCTGTGTCTTCTGATGACTTGCTGTCACTTCCCTGTGTCCCCTGATGACTTGCTGTCACTTCTCTGTGTCTCCTGATGATTTGCTGTCGCTTCCCTTTGTCCCCTGATAACTTGCTGTCTCTTCTCTGTTTCCCTGATGACTTGCTGTCACTTCTCTGTGTCTACTGATGACTTGCTGTCACTTCTCTGTGTCTACTGATGACTTGCTGTCATTTCTCTGTGTCTACTGATGACTTGCTGTTACTTCTCTGTGTCCCCTGATGACTTGCTGTCACTTCTCTGTGTCTTCTGATGACTTGCTGTCACTTCCCTGTGTCCCCTAATGACTTGCTGTCACTTCTCTGTGTCTCCTGATGATTTGCTGTCGCTTCCCTTTGTCCCCTGATAACTTGCTGTCTCTTCTCTGTTTCCCTGATGACTTGCTGTCATTTCTCTGTGTCTACTGATGATTTGCTGTCACTTCACTTTGTCTCCTGATGACTTGCTGTCACTTCTCTGTGTCTCCTGATGATTTGCTGTCACTTCTCTGTGTCCCCTGATGACTTGCTGTCACTTCCCTGTGTCCCCTGATGACTTGCTGTCACTTCACTTTGTCTCCTGATGATTTGCTGTCACTTCTCTGTGTCCCCTGATGACTTTCTCTCACTTCTCTGTGTCTTCTGATGACTTGCTGTCACATCCCTATGTGCCCTGATGACTTGCTGTCACATCTCTGTGTCCCCTGATGACTTGCTGTCACTTCACTTTGTCTCCTGATGATTTGCTGTCACTTCTCTGTGTCTTCTGATGACTTTCTGTCACTTCCCTGTGTCCCCTGATGACTTGCTGTCACCTCTGTGTCTACTGATGAATTGCTGTCACTTCTCTGTGTCCCCTGATGACTTGCTGTCACTTCTCTGTGTCCCGTGATGACTTGCTGTCTCTTCTCTGTTTCCCCTGATGACTTGCTGTCACTTCCCTGTGTCCCCTAATGACTTGCTGTTACTTCTCTGTGTCCCCTGATGACTTGCTGTCACTTCTCTGTGTCCCCTGATGACTTGCTGTTACTTCTCTGTGTCCCCTGATGACTTGCTGTCACTTCTCTGTGTCCCCTGATGACTTGCTGTCACTTCACTTTGTCTCCTGATGACTTGCTGTCACTTCTCTGTGTCCCCTGATGACTTGCTGTCACTTCTCTGTGTCTCCTGATGATTTGCTGTTGCTTCCCTTTGTCCCCTGATAACTTGCTGTCTCTTCTCTGTTTCCCTGATGACTTGCTGTCATTTCTCGGTGTCCCCTGATGACTTGCTGTCACTTCTCTGTGTCTCCTGATGATTTGCTGTCGCTTCCCTTTGTCCCCTGATAACTTGCTGTCTCTTCTCTGTTTCCCTGATGACTTGCTGTCATTTCTCTGTGTCCCCTGATGACTTGCTGTCACTTCTCTGTGTCTCCTGATGATTTGCTATCACTTCACTTTGTCTCCTGATGACTTGCTGTCACTTCTCTGTGTCCCCTGATGACTTGCTGTCACTTCTCTGTGTCTCCTGATGATTTGCTGTCGCTTCCCTTTGTCCCCTGATAACTTGCTGTCTCTTCTCTGTTTCCCTGATGACTTGCTGTCACTTCTCTGTGTCTCCTGATGATTTGCTGTCGCTTCCCTTTGTCCCCTGATAACTTGCTGTCTCTTCTCTGTTTCCCTGATGACTTGCTGTCATTTCTCTGTGTCCCCTGATGACTTGCTGTCACTTCTCTGTGTCTTCTGATGACTTGCTGTCACTTCCCTGTGTCCCCTGATGACTTGCTGTCACTTCTCTGTGTCCCCTGATGACTTGCTGTCACTTCTCTGTGTCTTCTGATGACTTGCTGTCACTTCCCTGTGTCCCCTGATGACTTGCTGTCACTTCCCTGTGTCCCCTGATGATTTGCTGTCGCTTCTCTGTTTCTACTGATGACTTGATGTCTCTTCTCTGTTTCCCTGATGACTTGCTGTCACTTCCCTGTGTCCCCTGATGACTTGCTGTCACTTCACTTTGTCTCCTGATGACTTGCTGTCGCTTCTCTGTGTCCCCTGATGACTTGCTGTCTCTTCTCTGTGTCCCCTGATGACTTGCTGTCACTTCTCTGTTTCTACTGATGACTTGCTGTCACTTCTCTGTGTCTCCTGATGATTTGCTGTCGCTTCCCCTTGTCCCCTGATAACTTGCTGTCTCTTCTCTGTTTCCCCTGATGACTTGCTGTCACTTCCCTGTGTCCCCTAATGACTTGCTGTTACTTCTCTGTGTCCCCTGATGACTTGCTGTCACTTCTCTGTGTCCCCTGATGACTTGCTGTTACTTCTCTGTGTCCCCTGATGACTTGCTGTCACTTCTCTGTGTCCCCTGATGACTTGCTGTCACTTCACTTTGTCTCCTGATGACTTGCTGTCACTTCTCTGTGTCCCCTGATGACTTGCTGTCACTTCTCTGTGTCTCCTGATGATTTGCTGTTGCTTCCCTTTGTCCCCTGATAACTTGCTGTCTCTTCTCTGTTTCCCTGATGACTTGCTGTCATTTCTCTGTGTCTACTGATGATTTGCTGTCACTTCACTTTGTCTCCTGATGACTTGCTGTCACTTCTCTGTGTCTTTTGATGACTTGCTGTCACTTCCCTGTGTCCCCTGATGACTTGCTGTCACTTCTCTGTGTCTCCTGATGATTTGCTGTCGCTTCCCTTTGTCCCCTGAGACAGAAGGGTTTAATTGTTACTTAGGTTATGATTTATTTCTCAGGTAATTTTGTAATTATTTTAACTAGGTAGCTATTAAATAGTTCTTAACTATTTAATAGCTATTGTACCTAGTTAAAATAAATACAAAGTTGCCTGTAAAATAAATATAAATCCTAAAATAGATACAATGTAATTATTAGTTATATTGTAGCTATATTAGGGTTTATTTTCTAGGTAAGTATTTAGTTTTAAATAGGATTAATTTATTTAATTATAGGAATATTATTTTGTTTTATTTAAATTATATTTATGTTAGGCGGGTGTTAGGGTTAGGGTTAGACTTAGGTTTAGGGGTTAATAACTTTATTATAGTAGCGGCAACGTTGCGGGTGGAAGATTAGGGGTTAATAATTGTACAATTTATTATAGTGTTTGCGAGGCGGGAGTGCGGCGGTTTAGGGGTTAATACATTTATTATAGTGGCGGCGATGTCCGGTCGGCAGATTAGGGGTTAATAAGTGTAGGTAGGTGGCGGCGACGTTGGGGGGGGCAGATTAGGGGTTAATAAATATAATATAGGTGTCAGCGATGTTAGGGACAGCAGATTAGGGGTTCATAGCTATAATGTAGGTTGCGGCGGTGTCCGGAGTGGCAGATTAGGGGTTAATAATATAAAGTAGGTGTCAGCGATAGCGGGGGCGGCAGATTAGGGGTTAATAAGTGTAAGATTAGGGGTGTTTAGACTCGGGGTTCATGTTAGGGTGTTAGGTGTAGACAGGGCCGGATTTACATCTCAGGAGCCTGTAGGCACAACAATCTGAAGCGCCCCCCCCCCCCAAAAAAAGGGGAAAAAAACAACTTTAGGATTTTTTTTAATTATTATTTAGGACAAATAAAAATAAATATTAGATTAAAACATTAAAGCTTAAGGTAACAAGGTAAGTACAGTATTACTTTTAACTCTGTGCAAAATCACAATAAAGAAAATACAATATGTAAACTTACAAACATAAATTAACAGGTCATAACCTCTACAGTGTGCTCTCGTGGGCTAAAGAGGTATGAGTGAGTACACCTGAGGAAAGTGCTGTAATACTTTGAAATCAGTGCAAAATCAAACTAAATCACATACCTTTAAATACAAATAAAACACAGAACTAAATAAATGCTGTGTCTTGTAAGTTTTAAAACATCTACAATAATATGTAAACTTAAAACATAAATCTAAGGGTCATTCTAAGCGGCATTGTTTTGATGCCAGAAGTGTCCAGTTCTCAGCCAATGTATATATAGTCTACGGGCTTGATTTAATTCTTTTGGATATGCTTTTTAAATGATTCAAATAGGTTACAAAAATCACCACAGACTATAATGGTAATTGTTGTAGATAAATCTTTTGAAAACTTTTTCTAACAGATTTAAATGATTTGAAAAGAATATCCAAAAGGAATTCAAATGAGCCCTAAATCTGGTATGAATTGGCATGATCATTTTAAAGTATGAACTTCCACTTTATCATAGCAACTTAGACAAGAGGGACTGTCGGTACCAAAGACAGCAAGGTGTCAAACAATTTGTAAACATTTTAACAAATTACTATAGTTGAGCTCCCAGGGTGGGAGGGGGGCAACTGGTACCAAAATCACTACAGCTCATTGTAGTGGTTATGGTGCTTAGATTTAACCTTTAAAGTGCTGTTACCTTTTAAATATCAACCAAAATACTATGGCCTAGATTTAGAGTCCTCCTAACGCTGGTTTTAGGCTACCTCCGGTATTTGGAGTCACTCAAAAAAGGGTCTAACGCTCACTTTTCAGCCACAACTTTTCCATACCGCAGATCCGCTTACGTCAATTGCGTATCCTATCTTTTCAATGGGATCTTTCTAACTCCGGTATTTAGAGTCGTGTCTGAAGTGAGCGTTAGACATCTAACGACAAAACTCCAGCCGCAGGAAAAAAGTCAGTAGTTAAGAGCTTTCTGGGCTAACGCCGGTTTATAAAGCTCTTAACTACTGTACTCTAAAGTACACTAACACCCATAAACTACCTATGTACCCCTAAACCGAGGTCCCCCCACATCGCCGCCACTCGATTAATTTTTTTTAACCCCTAATCTGCCGACTGCCACCTACGTTATACCTATGTACCCCTAATCTGCTGCCCCTAACACCGCCGACCCTATATTATATTTATTAACCCCTAATCTGCCCCCACAACGTCTCCGCCAGCTACCTACACCTATTAACCCCTAATCTGCCGACCGCAAAGCGCCGCCACCTACATTATAGCTATGTACCCCTAATCTGCTGCCCCTAACACCGCCGACCCCTATATTATATTTATTAACCCCTAATCTGCCCCCACAACGTCGCCGCCACCTGCCTACACTTATTAACCCCTAATCTGCCGAGCGGACCGCACTGCTATTATTATAAAGTTATTAACCCCTAATCCGCCTCACTAACCCTATAATAAATAGTATTAACCCCTAATCTGTCCTCCCTAACATCGCCGACACCTAACTTCAAACATTAACCCCTAATCTGCCGACCGGAGCTCACCGCTATTCTAATAAATGTATTAACCCCTAAAGCTAAGTCTAACCCTAACACTAACACCCCCCTAAGTTAAATATAATTTAAATCTAACGAAATAAATTAACTCTTATTAAATAAATTATTCCTATTTAAAGCTAAATACTTACCTATAAAACAAACCCTAATATAGCTACAATATAACTAATAGTTACATTGTAGCTATTTTAGGATTTATATTTATTTTACAGGTAACTTTGTATTTATTTTAACCAGGTACAATAGCTATTAAATAGTTAAGAACTATTTAATAGCTAAAATAGTTAAAATAATTACAAAATTACCTGTAAAATAAATCCTACCCTAAGTTACAATTAAACCTAACACTACACTATCAATAAATTAGTTAAATAAATAAATGTTAGGTTTAATTGTAACTTAGGTTAGGATTTATTTTACAGGTAATTTTGTAATTATTTTAACTATTTTAGCTATTAAATAGTTCTTAACTATTTAATAGCTATTGTACCTGGTTAAAATAAATACAAAGTTACCTGTAAAATAAATATAAATCCTAAAATAGCTATAATATAAATATAATTTATATTGTAGCTATATTAGGGTTTATTTTACAGGTAAGTATTTAGCTTTAAATAGGAATAATTTATTTAATAAGAGTTAATTTATTTCGTTAGATTTAAATTATATTTAACTTAGGGGGGTGTTAGTGTTAGGGTTAGACTTAGCTTTAGGGGTTAATACATTTATTAGAATAGCGGTGAGCTCCAGTCGGCAGATTAGGGGTTAATGTTTGAAGTTAGGTGTCGGCGATGTTAGGGAGGGCAGATTAGGGGTTAATACTATTTATTATAGGGTTAGTGAGGCGGATTAGGGGTTAATAACTTTATAATAATAGCGGTGCGGTCCGCTCAGCAGATTAGGGGTTAATAAGTGTAGGCAGGTGGCGGCGACGTTGTGGGGGGGCAGATTAGGGGTTAATAAATATAATATAGGGGTCGGCGGTGTTAGGGGCAGCAGATTAGGGGTACATAGCTATAATGTAGGTGGCGGCGCTTTGCGGTCGGCAGATTAGGGGTTAATAGGTGTAGGTAGCTGGCGGCGACGTTGTGGGGGGCAGATTAGGGGTTAATAAATATAATATAGGGGTCGGCGGTGTTAGGGGCAGCAGATTAGGGGTACATAGGGATAATGTAAGTAGCGGCGGTTTACGGAGCGGCAGATTAGGGGTTAATAATAATATGCAGGGGTCAGCGATAGCGGGGGCGGCAGATTAGGGGTTAATAAGTGTAAGGCTAGGGGTGTTTAGACTCGGGGTACATGTTAGAGTGTTAGGTGCAGACGTAGGAAGTGTTTCCGCATAGCAAACAATGGGGCTGCGTTAGGAGCTGAACGCGGCTTTTTTGCAGGTGTTAGGTTTTTTTTCAGCTCAAACAGCCCCATTGTTTCCTATGGGGGAATCGTGCATGAGCACGTTTTTGAGGCTGGCCGCTTCCGTAAGCAACTCTGGTATCGAGAGTTGAAGCTGCGTTAAATATGCTCTACGCTCCTTTTTTGGAGCCTAACGCAGCCATTCTGTGGACTCTCAATACCAGAGTTATTTTTATGGTGCGGCCAGAAAAAAGCCAGCGTTAGCTACGCGGGTCGTTACCGACAAAACTCTAAATCTAGCCGTTGGTAAACAACATATGAACCAAAATTACAGGGATTAAATCCCTTTTCAATAAGAACAGTGGAGATTAGTATTCATATTTGTAAAATAAATGAGGTAGATCCCAAACTTGCAGAGTCTTAAAAGCTGAAGATAATAGTTCAATGCTACAGCATATGCTTTCTTCTTGATTTCTGCTCTGCAAAGGTATCAATAATATCTTCACAACCCAGATTTTTCACAAGTTCTCCTTCAATAGCCAAAAGGGAGAGTGCGTTTAACCTTTCTTGAGCCATTGAACCCCGCAGATAATTTTTTACTCGTCTTAAGGTAGAAAACGACCTTTCACCAGAACAATTAGTTGCAGGAGATGTCAAGAAAAGTCTTAATGCAATGTGTACATTCGGATATAGGTCAGTTAAGTCTTCCTCATGAAACAGTCTGCATAGTCTTGACAGTGGGATAGTTTTGCACTCAGACTCCATTAAACACTTTAGATGTCCGCTCAGTTGGATGCACTCTTCTGTTATGTCATCTTCTAAGTCATCATTAAAATATTTTAAAAGATTAGCTGCACTTGTAGAAATTTCTGGCAGTGTCAAATTGTGAACCTTTTCAAGAAAACTGAAACAATCAGCTGTGTAAGACTCACTTCTTTGCCCTAACTCAAAAAGTATTTCGTCCATAAGAACATTAAAAGTATTTATGCGAAAAAAGTCTTTTCCAGTCTCAATTACATAGCTCTCTTTACTTTCATCAAATCTAGGGTTGTGTTTCTTCTTTCGTTTAATGTCATGCTGATACTCCTCAATTTCACACATTGCCTTAGAAAGCTGTTCATAGTGTTCATAATTGTCTCTTAAGTTTCTTATTAATTCTGCAAGAGAGCTGTACATTTGAACAACTGTTCCCAGGTCAATATGGACACTCTGCAACTTCATGCTGACTACTTTAAATCTCTTCAGTATAATTCCCCACACATTTGTCATTATTGCAGTCTCCAGACGGTTTAAAAGATTAAAAATACTTTCAGCTTCATTTCTTGTTTTTTTTTTCTCTCTTCAACATTATCTGCTATTTGTTCAAGGGCTTTTAAAATGTCCACCCATCCTTCTCTTAGAGCTTGGCATGCATCTTGTCTTGCTGACCAGCGTGTTTGGGATAAACTCTTGACAACAGGTGTTCCAGGGCTCAGACAGGACATCAACACACTCCAACGATTAGTGGAAGCTGTAAAAAAGTTAAACAACAGTTGCAAAGATGAAAAAAATGTAGATGATTCCTGACAGCACTCTGCAGCAACTGATGCCACAAGGTTAAGAGAATGCGCTGCACATGGCACATATTGGGCTAATGGATTTATGTTCTTAATCCGGGCTTGAACACCGGAGTATGCACCTGGCATGTTGCTTGCATTGTCATAAGATTGACCTCGACAATCCTTTATGTCAAGACCACATTTTTCTAAAGTGCTCTATATGATATCTGTAATTTGTTGAGATTTGTGTCCTACGTTTGCTATAAAACCCATGAACCGTTCCACAGCGATACCATCAGGTCTAATGTACCTTAAGATAAAGGTCAGTTGGTCCACATGAGATATGTCAGGTGTAGAATCAATGCTTATGCCATAATATTTAGCTTTTTTTGCTTCACTCACAATTTGTGTGATCAATGCATCACTTATTAATTTTATTTTTTCTTCATAAACTGTTTTAGAGAGGTACGATGTATGTCCACTCCCTACTTTTCCATATTCTTTTAGATGTTGCAGTAAAAATGGATCAAACTCTGAAACTAGTTCCAACAAACCAAGGTAGTTGCCATTATGTAGACTACCTAACTCTTCATCAGTACCACGAAACGGCAATCCACGTGTAGCAAGAGTTTTAACAGTGGCACATACACGTTTTAAAACATTCCTCCAATATTGCCTCTCTTCTTCCATCTACTCCACCATTAGTCTATCAATTCGTCCTTTGGCACTTCCTCTAACTTTTAGTGCAACAACAGATGATCTGTGGTGCTGTGAAGATTCATGTTTATGAATTCTCCCTGCAGCATTTACCCAGTCATTAAAACCAGATGAACTTGAAAATGCATTGAGTTGATCACCAAAAAGTAAACATGGCACACAATAGATACTACCATTGTTTTCTGAATAAACCAACCAAGATCTCTTTTGCAACTCTCCATTTTTCATCTTCCTTTTAAAAAGGTCTTCTGTACAAAATCGAGCATTATCTCCATACACTCTTTTTGATTTGCTGAAGTCTACACTAGTATTTTGCTGTATTCCATGAAGTGCAATATGATCTCTAATTTCTTCGTTAATAACCCACATGGCTGGGTCACCAGAAAATGGAGCTGGTGTACACATATCCACTTCAACCACAGGTTCAGAACTAGATTTTGCTTCGCCAGATTTAGACACAGAAGATGTACTAGGTGTTTGAATGGAGTCATCATGCATTTCAACATCTTTATTAACATCACTGTGCATCACATGTTCTTCAACAGTGTCATCACTGCATTTATCTTCTTCTGCAATCGATACATCAGAAGATTTTGAACCGCTTGGACCACCAAAATAAGACTGTATTTTTCAAACTTTTGATAAGAGTTGATCTGTCTTTTTTTGTTTTTCTTCTCTCAGTCTTTTAAACTGATAGCCACTCTTTTTCTTTTTTGGTTCACTCATGGCTGGCACGTGCAATTTGCCTAAAAAAAAAAAAATACCAAATGGGTATGGTAAATGGAGGCTTAAGGCTTGGTCTCAATTTTTTGTTAAAACATTTTGTAATGGTCTGACTAAAAATGGGACACCTGCCCTGCCACCAACAGCCCATCCTAATATAATATGGGCACAGCTTTTCTTCCTCTTTATAGCGCAAATTCTTAGGGGCAAAAATTACTTTTGAAATTTTGCACCCCTAAAAATGTTGTGCCTGTCCTGTGCACCCTCCTCTACGCTGATGCCATTAACCCAGTGGCAGCCAGAGCACTGCAACACAAACCCACTTTTATTATTTGTGCCTTTCATGTTAGTACTTGGTAGGCTAATTTAACCCTCATCAAAAGGACACAAATACATTGTTGATAGGGAATGCCTGGCAGACTTTCCAGCAAATGAAAGGTTAAAACTATAAGGTAAACATTTTTCTAATTTACTTCTATTACCAATTTTGCTATATTCTCTCTGTATCCTCTCTTGAAGGAGCATCAGTGCACTTCTGGAAATTAGCTGAACACATTCGTAAGCCAATTTCAAGAGACATATATATGCAGCCAACAATCAGCAGCTAGCTCCCAGTCCCTGAACCTATATAGATATGCTTCTCAACAAATGACAACAAGAGAATAAAGTAAATTATATAAAATAAGTAAATTGGAAAGTTGCTTAAAAATGTATTCTCTATCTAAATCCGGATTGAAAAATGTTGGGTTTCATGCACTCTCAGGATAGATAGAATATGATATATATATATATATATATATATATATATATATATATATATATATATATATCAATGTAAAAGCCCTACATGACTGAAAACTGGAGCTCACCAGAAATAATAGTTTATCATAGACACTTAAAGGGACATAATACTCATATGCTAAATCACTTGAAACTGATGCAGTATAACTGTAAAAAGCTGACAGGAAAATATCACCTGAGCATCTCTATGTAAAAAAGGAAGATATTTTACCTCACAATCTCCTCAGCTCAGCAGAGTAAGTTTTGTGTAAAAAGTTATACTTCACCTGCTCCCAGCTGCAGGTAAAAATAAATAAATGAAGAAATGAACAGCAGCCAATCAGCATCAGCAGTGCTGAGGTCAGGAACCTTTACTGTGATCTCATGAGATTTGACTTAACTCTCATGAGATTTCATTGTAAACTTCCTTTACCTGATTGGTGAAATAATATGAGAGTGCACGAGGCTCATCCCTTCAGCTGTCCTAGGACATACATTCTAATATGCTGCTTAGAAATCCTTTACAATGGGAGGTGGCTACTGAGGAACTTTTGAGGTAAAATATCTTTCTTTTTTACATAGAGATGTTCAGGTGATATTTTCTAGTCAGCTTTTTACAGCTATGCTGCATCACTTTCAAGTGTTTAAACATTTGGGTATTATGGCCCTTTAAGGCCCTGAGACCCTTTATACAGAAGTTCAAAATGTATGTGCATATAGTGACTGCACAGGTGGAATTAGTCACTATCACACTATCACATTTTATGTTTGCCCTCACAGCACCCTTAAAATCAATAAGGGTGGTTATAACATAGCAGATTTGAGTACAAATGATTCACGCTATTTTATATAATCAGCTTATCTGATTCAACAAGTACTTTAATAAAGCAGACTTCCAATTGTAAAGGGACAGTCAAGTCCAAAAAATCTTTTATGTTTCAAATAGGGCATGTAATTTTAAACAACTTTCCAATTTGCTTTTTTATCTCGGTATTCTCAGTTTAAAGCTAAACCTAGGAAGGCTCATAAGATCATTTCTAACCTCTTGAAGGCCGTCTCTAATAACTTGCTTTTTAAATTTCCTTATCACAACAGGGGAGAGCTAGTTCATGTAACCAAATAGATAGCATTGTGATCATGCCCGTGGATTGTGGCAGACGCTGCACTAATTGGCTAAAATGAAAGTCAATAGATAGTAAATAAAATGTCATGTGATCAGGGGGCTGTCAGAAGATATCATAGAGGTAAAAAGTATATTATTATAACTGTGTTGGTTGTGCAAAACTGGGGAATGGGTAATAAAGCAGGGATTATCTATCTTTTAAAACAACAAATATTCTGGTGTTGACTGTCCATTTAAAATTAAATTGTACAAAAAAAGGCAGCGAAAGCAATCTTTTAGAGCAAATAAAATATTTTTGCAATACAACTTAAACCATAAGGCCTTTTTATGGAGATACACTAACACACATACACCTATTATTGCTATATTTGTTGTAATTAAAGCTACACCAAAAATTAATATACACGTAAAGGGACATTAAACCTAAAAAAATATTCCAAGATTCAGATAGAGAATACAATTTTAAACAAAATTCCCAGAATTATTTTATCTAATTTGCTTCATTCTTTAGATATCCTTTGTTGGAGAAATAGCATTGCACAGGGTTGAGCCAATCACATGAGGCATATATCTGCAGCCACTAATCAGCAGCTACTAAGACTATCTAGATATGCTTTTCAACAAAGGATATCAACAGAATGAAGCAAATTAGATAATAGACCTAAATTGGAAAGTTGTTTTCAATTGTATTCTCTATCTGAATCATGAACAAATAATTTTGGGTTATGTCCCTTTAACTTAACTCAAATGGCCATATAATTGAAAACTTATCAAAAATGGATGGAACATTACATATACACCTTTTTAAATGTATGTATTGCAGATATCTCTGGTAATTTATTTTGTTTATTTATTAATAGGAGCTCCCAGGACAGGACTTATTCAGCATCTTGGGGTTACATTTTGTACCCCACCCTCACTGACAGGAGGACAAGAAACATTTTTGTGGTTTAAACCTAGTGATGTCGCGAACATAAAATTTTGCGTTCGCAAACGGCGAACGCGAACTTCCTCAACTGTTCGCGAACGGGCGAACCGGGCGAACCGCCATAGACTTCAATAGGCAGGCGAATTTTAAAACCCACAGGGACTCTTTCTGGCCACAATAGTGATGGAAAAGTTGTTTCAAGGGCACTAACACCTGGACTGTGGCATGCCGGAGGGGGATCCATGGCAAAACTCCCATGGAAAATTACACAGTTGATGCAGAGTCTGGTTTTAAGCCATAAAGGGCATAAATCACCTAACATTCCTAAATTATTTGGAATAATGTGCTTTAAAACATCAGGTATGATGTTGTGTTGATCAGGTAGTGTAAGGGTTACGCCCGCTTCACAGTGACAGACCAAACGCCCCGTTTAACGCACTGCAAACAACCGCAAACAGTCCATTTGCACAACCGCAAACTCCCCATTTGCACAAGGTTGGATACCAAGCTAGCCATGTCCCGTTCCTTGTCCTCACTGATGTCATTAAAGGTCTCTTCCTCCACCCAGCCGCGTACAACACCAAGGGTCCCCGAAAGGTGACAACAAGCCCCCTGGGACGCCTGCTGTGTTTGGTCTTCCACCTCCTCAAAGCCACCTTCCTCCTCTCACTCCTCTTCTTCAGACTCCTCTCTCTGCGTTGCCTCTCTCTGCGTTATTATAAGGTGTGTTAAGTAGTACTATTCCTATCAGTTTAATCCCTGTTACGTCCCCTATCAGGGGACGTGTATATGGCATCGATTTTAGGAACTGGGAGATGGAAAAAGATGCTTGGTCGGTCCTCCTACTTCAAATTTGGGGCACTGCGCGTGCAATCTAATGTGCCACCAGATAGGAGTGGTGTGTTAAGTAGTACTATTCTTAACAGTTTAATCCCTGTTACATCCCCTATCAGGGGACGTGTATATGGCATTGATTTTAGGAACCGGGAGATGGAAAAAGATGCTTGGTCGGTCCTCCTACTTCAAATTTGGGGCACTGCGCGTGCAATCTAATGTGCCACCAGATAGGAGTGGTGTGTTAAGTAATACTATTCTTATCAGTTTAATCCCTGTTACGTCCCTTATCAGGGGACGTGTATATGGCATCGATTTTAGGAACCGGGAGATGGAAAAAGATGCTTGGTCGGTCCTCCTACTTCAAATTTGGGGCACTGCGCGTGCAATCTAATGTCCCACCAGATAGGAGTGGTGTGTTAAGTAGTACTATTCTTATCAGTTTAATCCCTGTTACGTCCCCTATCAGGGGACGTGTATATGGCATCGATTTTAGGAACCGGGAGATGGAAAAAGATGATTGGTCAGACCTCCTACTTCAAATTTGGGGCACTGCGCGTGCAATCTAATGTGCCACCAGATAGGAGTGGTGTGTTAAGTAGTACTATTCTTATCAGTTTAATCCCTGTTACGTCCCCTATCAGGGGACGTGTATATGGCATCGATTTTAGGAACCGGGAGATGGAAAAAGATGCTTGGTCGGTCCTCCTACTTCAAATTTGGGGCACTGCTCGAGCAATCTAATGTGCCACCAGATATGAGTGGTGTGTTAAGTAGTTCTATTCTTATCAGTTTAATCCCTGTTACGACCCCTATCAGGGGACGTGCATATGGCATCGATTTTTTGGAAGCGGGAGATGGAAAAAGATGCTTGGTCGGTCCTCCTACTTCAAATTTGGGGCACTGCGCGTGCAATCTAATGTGCCACCAGATAGGAGTGGTGTGTTAAGAAGTTCTATTCTTATCAGTTTAATCCCTGTTACGTCCGCTATCAGGGGACGTGTATATGGTATCGATTTTAGGAACCGGGAGATGGAAAAAGATGCTTGGTCGGACCTCCTACTTCAAATTTGGGGTACTGCATGTGCAATCTAATGTGCCACCAGATAGGAGTGGTGTGTTAAGTAGTACTATTCCTATCAGTTTAATCCCTGTTATGTGCCTTTTTTTTGGATTGGTTTTTGAAGCCACAGTGCAGCACCAGAGGCCAGAAAAATTAGGCATGTACACATGCCTAAAAAATTAGGTATTGTTGCAGCCGCTGCTGTAGCAGCGGCCAGAAAAATTGATGTTTGTTTCCCAGGCAGAAAGTGCCCTAAAACATTGCGGCTTGAACCTAGTTGGTGGCGGATAAGTCACGCAAGTCATCATCAGGCCTTTTTTAGTTGAATGTATCGCCCACTGTCAGTCTCTTCGGGATCCATCCCTCATTCATCTTAATAAAGGTGAGGTAATCTAGACTTTTTTGACCTAGGTGACTTCTCAGTGACAATACCTCCTGCTGCACTGAAGGTCCTTTCTGACAGGACACTTGAAGCGGGGCAGACCAGAAGTTCTATCGCAAATTGGGATAGCTCAGGCCACAGGTCAAGCCTGCACACCCAATAGTCAAGGGGTTCATCGCTCCTCAGAGTGTCGATATCTGCAGTTAAGGCGAGGTAGTCTGCTACCTGTCGATCGAGTTGTTCTCTGAGGGTGGACCCCGAAGGGCTGTGGCGATGCGTAGGACTTAAAAAGCTCTGCTTGTCCTCCATCAACAACACGTCTGTAAAGCGTCCTGTCCTTGCCGGCATGGTCGTGGGAGGAGGAGGATTACTTTCACCTCTTCCCCTGTTAGATTCCCATTGTGCTGTGACATCACCCTTATATGCTGTGTAAAGCATACTTTTTAATTTATTTTGGAACTGCTGCATCCTTTCCGACTTGCGGTAATTCGGTAACATTTCAGGCACTTTATGCTTATACCGGGGGTCTAGTAGCGTGGACACCCAGTACAGGTCGTTCTCCCTCATCCTTTTTATACGAGGGTCCCTCAGCAGGCACGACAGCATGAAAGACCCCATTTGCACACAGTTGGATGCCGAGCTACTCATGTCCCGTTCCTCGTCCTCAGTGATCTCACTGAAGGTATCTTCTTCCCCACAGCCACGTACAACACCACAGGTACCAGATAGGTGACAACGAGCACCCTGGGATGCCTGTTGTGGTTGGTCTTCCTCCTCCTCCTCAAAGCCACATTCCTCCTCTGACTCCTCTTCCTCACAATCCTCTTCCAGTGTTGCCGCAGGTCCAGCAAGCGATGCTGATAAGGCTGTTTCTGGTGGTGATGGTGACCACAACTCTTCCTCTTCCTCTTCACGCTCATCTACGGCCTGATCAAGCACTCTTCGCAGGGCACGCTCCAGGAAGAAAACAAATGGTATGATGTCGCTGATGGTGCCTTCGGTGCGACTGACTAGGTTTGTCACCTCCTCAAAAGGATGCATAAGCCTACAGGCATTGCGCATGAGCGTCCAGTAACGTGGCAAAAAAATTCCCAGGTCCGCAGAGGCTGTCCTAGCACCCCGGTCATACAAATAGTCATTAACGTCTTTTTCTTGTTGGATCAGGCGGTTGAACATTAGGAGTGTTGAATTCCAAAGTGTCTGGCTGTCGCAAATCAAGCGCCTCACTGGCATGTTGATTCGCCGCTGGATATCTGAAAAGTGTGCCATGGCCGTGTAGGAACGCCTGAAATGGCCACACACCTTCCTGGCCTGCTTCAGGACGTCCTGTAAGCCTGGGTACTTATGCACAAAGCGTTGTATGATCAGATTACACACATGTTCCATGCACGGCACATGTGTCAACTTGCCCAAATTCAATGCCGCCACCAAATTTCTTCCGTTGTCACAAACCACTTTGCCGATCTCTAGTTGGTGCGGAGTCAGCCACTGATCCACCTGTGCGTTCAGGGCGGGTCTGGTGTGACTCTCTGCTTTCAGGCAAGTCAACCCCAAGACGGCGTGACACTGCCATATCCTGGATGTGGAATAGTACCTGGTGAGCTGGGGGGGTGCTGTTGATGTGGAGCAAGACGCAGCAGCAGAAGAGGACTCAGCCAAGGAGGTTATGGAAGAGGATGGAGTAGTAGGAGTAGAGGAGGTGGCAGCAGGCCTGCCTGCAAGTCATGGCGGTGTCACCAACTCCTATGCAGAGCCACGCATTCCATGGTTGTCAGCCGTCAGCAGGTTTACCCAATGCGCAGTGTAGGTGATATACCTGCCCTGACCATGCTTTGCAGACCAGCTATCAGTGGTCAGATGGACCCTTGCCCCAACACTGTGTGCCGGACATGCCATTACTTCCTTTTGCACAATCGAGTACAGGTTGGGGATTGCCTTTTGTGCAAAGAAATTTCGGCCGGGTACCTTCCACTGCGGTGTCCCAATAGCTACAAATTTTTGGAACGCCTCAGACTCCACCAGCTTGTATGGTAAAAGCTGGCGGGCTAAGAGTTCAGACAAGCCAGCTGTCAGATGCCGGGCAAGGGGGTGACTTTGTGACATTGGCTTCTTTACACTCAAACATGTCCTTGACAGACACCTGACTGTGGGCAGATGAGCAGGAACTGCTCAGGGCAAGACACGGAGTGGCGGATGGTTGAGAGGGGGCAAGGAGGACAGCAGTGGTTGACGTGGCTGAAGATGCTGGACCAGGAGGAGGATGGCGGCTTTGAGTTTGTGTGCTGCTTGTACTCATGTGTTGATCCCATAGGCGTTTGTGATGTGCGATCATGTGCCTTCGCAAAGCAGTTGTACCTAGGTGGGTGTTGGACTTCCCACGACTCAGTTTCTTTTGGCACAGGTTGCAAATGGCATCGCTGTTGTCAGAGGCAGACACACAAAAAAAATGCCACACTGCTGAGCTCTGCAATGATGGCATTCTGGTGGTGGCAACAGCATGCGTTGATTGGCGTGCTGTCTGGCTGACCCCGGGTGCCGATGCATGCTGTCTGACTGTGCCACTAGCTCCTTGCGACGACCTCCCCCTGCTTCCAACTCGTCTCCTCCTCCTCTCTGTCTCCCCATCTGAACTTTCCCCCTCTTCTTCTTCTCTTCTAGCGGGCACCCACGTGACATCCACGGACGCATCGTCATCATCAACCGCTTCAATTGTATCTGACAACTCAGCAAAGGAAGCAGCAGCGGGTACAACATCATCATCATCATCACACCGTACGTCCATGTGTGTAATGCTGCCTGACTGAGACATATCCCTGTTATCTACATCCTCTGGCAATAATGGTTGCGCATCACTATCACTCATTTCTTCCAACTGATGTGTAAATAACTCCTCTGACAGATCAAGTGAAGCGGCTGTGGTGTGCTAGTGTTGGTGGTGGCGGCAGGCGGGCGAGTGGTAACTTGAGAGGTGCCCTAAGCTAAGCTGGAGGAGGATGGTGCGTCAAGGTTCCGAGCAGAAGCTGTAGAAGATTGGGTGTCCTCACTGTCCTGTGTTAGCCAGTCAACTATGTCCTCAGAGTCAGAACTTTTCGAGTTCAGGGTACGTGGCCTCTGAACACTGGGCATTATTCTAGGGCCAAAGGGAATCACATCACCACGACCACGACGGCTCCTGCGGGGTGGCCTGCCTCTGCCTGTCATTTTTTTTTTTCGATTGGTGGTACTATGCGTGCAAGCTACTGTGACAACAGATATGAGTGGCACTGTGCACTGGCAGAAGTTGGCAGAGTAGACGCTGTAGGCCTGACACACACGCTTGCAGACAACTAACTGCTATTCAATCTATTACAGTCAAAATTGTATTTTTTTTTTAAATGTACACTACTGTTACACCAGATATGAGTTGCACTGGTGTGACACTGTGCCCTGGCAGGCACTGAAATGCACACGTGTGAAGGAAACTGACTGCTATTATTTCACAGTCAAAAAAGTGTTGTTTTTTTTAAATGTACACTACTGTTACAACAGATATGAGTGGTGGCACTGGGGTGACACTGTGCCCTGGCAGGCACTAAAACGCACACGTGTGAAAGAAACTGACTGCTATTATTTCACAGTCAAAAAAGTGTTGTTTTTTTTAAATGTACACTACTGTTACACTAGATATGAGTTGCACTGGTGTGACACTGTGCCCTGGCAGGCACTGAAATGCACACGTGTGAAGGAAACTGACACTGCTATTATTTCACAGTCAAAAAAGTGTTGTTTTTTTTTTAAAATGTACACTACTGTTACAACAGATATGAGTGGTGGCACTGGGCAAGTGGGCACAGTATAAGCTGTGAGTCTGACACACACGCTAGCAGGCAGGCAACTGCAATTAGATTACACAGGAAAAAAAAAAAAGCAGACTGATGTTCTAGCCCTAAAAAGGTCTTTTTGGGGTGCTGTCCTTACAGCAGAGATCAGATGAGTCCTTCAGGACTGTAGTGGACACTGAATACACTAGCCTAGCTATCGATTTCCCTATTAAATCAGCAGCAGCTACACTGTCCCTCCTCTCACTAAGAATGCAGCTTACGAATGAATCTAAAATGGATGCTGTCCAGGAGGTGGGAGGGTCTGGTAGGGAGGGTCTGCTGCTGATTGGCTGTAATGTGTCTTCTGACTGTGAGGTACAGGGTCAAAGTTTACTCAATGATGACGAATAGGGGGCGGATCGAACATCGCATATGTTTGCCCGCCGCAGCGTACACGAACATGCTATGTTCGCCGAGAACTATTCGCCGGCGAACTATTCGCGACATCACTATTTAAACCGTTTGGGTGAGAAATGAACGGTTCACTATAAAACAGTGTATTTGTTTAGTAATTACTATGCTATGAAGCTGACACTGGTCTCAAAGTTTACTATAGGAAGAAAAAAAATTGGACATTGTTTTGCACAAGGAAGTGTTTGAATACATTATTCTGAGTAATTTACTCAGACACTTTTCTTTCTGAAAAACAATGTCCAATTTTTTGCTTCCTATAGTACACTTTGAGACCAGTGTCAGCTTCATAGCTTAGTAATTTACTCTGAGATAGAGAGATGAATGATTCCAGACACTAATTTTTTTAATTACCCCCTGGAAGCCAGAGAAAGGGGCTTTGGTTTCCTGCGTCACAGACAGTCAGATAACTTTTACTGGTGTTAGTCACTGACTGTCTGTAGTACTAGTCTACAGCACAGAAGAGTAGACAGAGTTCATAAAGTTAGTTACAGAGAGAGTCAGACAGGCGGCTGTGAAATGGATGATCATGTTTGTTTCAGACCTGAGACCAGACCCTATTTTTTATATTTAATTACCCTCTGGGATTGGGAACAGCCAGAGAAAGGGGCAGGCAGGCTGTTTGGTTTGCTGCGTCACAGACAGTCAGATAACTTTTACTGGTGTTAGTTACTGACTGTAGTAAAAGTTATCTGACTGTCTGTGATGCAGCAAACCAAACAGCCTGACTGCCCCTTTCTCTGGCTGTGTTCCCAATCCAGAGGGTAATTAAATAAAAACATGAGGGTCTGCCTGGTCTAAGGTCTGGAACAAACATGATCATCCATTTCACAGCCGCCTGTCTGACTCTCTCTGTAAGTTGTAACTTACACAGTTAGTAGTAAACTATTTCTGTGCTGTAGACTAGTACTACAGACAGGTCAGTACTAACACCAGTAAAAAAGTTATCTGACTGTCTGTGATGCAGCAAACCAAACAGCCTGACTGCCCCTTTCTCTGGCTGTGTTCCCAATCCAGAGGGTAATTAAATAAAAACATGAGGGTCTGCCTGGTCTAAGGTCTGGAACAAACATGATCATCCATTTCACAGCCACCTGTCTGACTCTCTCTGTAAGTTGTAACTTACACAGTTAGTAGTAAACTATTTCTGTGCTGTAGACTAGTACTACAGACAGGTCAGTACTAACACCAGTAAAAAAGTTATCTGACTGTCTGTGAAGCAGCAAACCAAACAGCCTGCAGTGCCTGCGCCTTACTCTGGTGCCTGTTCCCAATCCAAAGGGTAATTTAAATAAAAAAAATTAGGGTCTGGTCTCTGCCTCTGGAAAAAACAATCAACATGATCATCCATTTCAAATCACAGCCTGTCTGACTCTCTCTCTGGCTACTGTAACTTACAGTTACTAAACACTACTAGTTCTCTGCTGTAGAATAGTACTATACACAGTCTCAGTCAGTAACTACTAACACCACCAGTAAAAGCATTCTGACTGTCTGTGACGTAGCAAAACAAACAGCCTGCCTGCCCCTTTCTCTGGCTGTTCCCAATCCAGAGAGCGTAATTAAATAAAAAAATAGGGTCTTGTCTCAGGCCCTCAGGTCTGGAAACATCATCCATTTCAGACTGTCTAATCACTTTCACTTAACTAACCGTTTGTTTACTAAAATTATTTACTAAAGTAACTAACGAGTTCTGCTTCTGTCTAACTGTGAGTGCTGTAGAGACACAAGTAGTCTGTACTACTACTAGGTTTTATTTTGATGCTGCGTCACAGACTACTCGCTGACAGACAGTTAGATAACTTGTTTGTTTACTGTATTTGTTACAGGCAACACGCTCATAACTAAGAGTGTACTGTTGTACATACATCATTCATCTTCATTCATGAATCATTATTATTTATATTCATCATGATTCCTCATTCATGATTGATCATGATTCATTCACTAATCAATAATAATAAATGTAAAGCAATTTAGCAAGCAAGCCACCCTAAATAATACAGAGAAGATTAGAGGACTGTCTGTCACTCAGTGTCACTGTCACAGCCAGGCGCTAACTAAGTTGATCACTCTGACCTCACTTCAATTAAACTAAGGCCTAAGGCTGCAGACATGTGTCTAAGGGCGGGCAGCAGGGCAGGCGACAGCCTCCGCTTTGACAGAGTCAGCTCAGGCTCAGCAATAGGAGGTGGACTGCCCAGTGAAATGTGGATTGAGGTCGGACTCAGAGGCGCAAAACTTCAGTCACTCCGGCCAGCAATGAGCACGCACGAGTCACGACGCACTCCTCCTCCCTCAGATCACTGTCTTTCCCGCCACTCTGCCCGCCCGCCAGCCCCAAACAAAAATTAGCAGTGAATCACTATGAATGGCATTGGTGCGCATGATGCGCAGCGCATACCAATACAGAAGAGAAGCAGCAGGCAGGCGCCAGCACACACAGCAACCCAGCCAGGCAGCCAGCACAGTAACTCTGACTCACCTACCTGGGGACTTGTTGTCACTGAAGTCTCTTGACTTGTTGCAGCCAGCACAGTCACTTCTGCCACTGCCGAGTGCCGACTGGAGACTAGCGAGGGTGGAGTCAGGGTGGGAGGGACTCAGGAGTCAGCCTAGGTGGAGACGGAGTCGGAAGAGATCACTGCACTGCAGAGCAGACGTGCTTACTCGTCTCTACTTGCTACAGTTAGTTCATTGTTCCTGATAAAGTTGTTAAGCACTAGCCTAGCCAGTACATATTAAACACTGTCTTCTACACAGTAAGCCCAATCATAAAAAATAAATAAATATATATATATATTTTTTTTTTAGAAAGATTTTTTTTTCAAAAAATAAAATAAAAAAAAACACGGACTCTGTGGCGCCCCCTGCTTCAATGCGCCTGTAGGCACATGCCTACTGTGCCTAATGGCAAATCCGGCCCTGGGTGTAGACTTAGAAAGTATTTCCCGATAGGAAACAATGGGGCTGCGTTAGGAGCTGAACGCTGCTTTTTTGCAGGTGTTAGGTTTTTTTCTCAGCCAGCTCAGCCCCATTGTTTCCTATCGGGAAATAGTTTCTAAGTCTACACCTAACATGCTATCGTGCACGAGCACGTTTTTCCAGCTTACCGCTACCGTAAGCAACGCTGGTATTGAGGGTTGAAGTGGCGCTAAATTATGCTCAATGCTCCCTTTTCTGAGCCTAACGCAGCCATTCAGACAACTCTAAATACCAGCGTTGTCTTAAGGGTGCGCTGGAAAAAAAAGCAGCGTTAACACCGCGGGTCTTTACCGACAAAACTCTAAATGTAGGCCTTTGTTTCCTCGGTAACAAAACAAATATATTAGTAAAAATGTCATTAGTTGCAAATCCACAAAGGCTGTGTATTTAATAAAATGCAGCTGCAAAATACAGTATTTAGGACAAACAGATCATGGAGTACTAATTCACTGTAATCAATGTACATATTTCAATCAAAAGGGCCATAACTTAGAATGGGTCGGCATAGGTGAATCAACTATGGAGGGGTGGTAACTTACGCATAGATTTAGAGTTTTGTCCGTAAAGACCCGCGTAGCTAACGCTACGTAGCTATTTTAGGATTTATATTTATTTTACAGGCAACTTTGTATTTATTTTAACTAGGTACAATAGCTATTAAATAGTTATTAACTATTTAATAGCTACCTAGTTAAAATAATTACAAAATTACCTGTAAAATAAATCCTAACCTAAGTTACAATTAAACCTAACACTACACTATCATTAAATTAATTAAATAAATTAACTACCAATAACAACAATTAAATACAATTAAATAAACTAAACTAAATTACAGAAAATAAAAAAAATTACAAGAATTTTAAACTAATTACACCTAATCTAAGCTCCCTAATAAAATAAAATAAAACCAAAATAATAAAAGTCCCTACCCTATTCTACATTACAAGTAATCAGCTCTTTTTCCAACCCTTAAAAGGGCTTTTTGCGGGGCATGCCCCAAATTAATCAGCTCTATTGCCTGTAAAAAAAATTACAACCCCCCCAACATTAAAACCCACCACACACATACCCCTACTCTAACCCACCCAAACCCCCCTTAAATAAACCTAACACTACCCCCCTGAAGATCTCCCTACCTTGAGTCGTCTTCACCCAGCCGGGCCGAAGTCTTCATCGGATGGGCCAGAAGAGGACATCCAGACCGGCAGAAGTCTTCATCCTATCCGGGCAGAAGAGGACATCCAGACCGGCAGACATCTTCATCCAAGCGGCATCTTCTATCTTCATCCATCCGATGAGGAGCGGCTCCATCTTCAAGACCTCCAGCGTGGAACATCCTTCTTCACCGATGACTACCCGACGAATGAAAGTTCCTTTAAGTGATGTCATCCAAGATGGCCTCCCTCGAATTCCAATTGGCTGATGGGATTCTATCAGCCAATCGGAATTAAGGTAGGAAAAATCTGATTGGCTGATCCAATCAGCCAATCAGATTCAAGTTCAATCCGATTGGCTGATCCAATCAGCCAATCGGATTGAGCTGGCATTCTATTGGCTGTTCCAATCAGCCAATAGAATGCGAGCTCAATCCGATTGGCTGATTGAATCAGCCAATCAGATTTTTCCTACCTTAATTTCCTATTGGCTGATAGAATCCTATCAGCCAATCGGAAATCGAGGGACGCCATCTTGGATGACGTCACTTAAAGGAACCTTCATTCATTGGGTAGTCGTCGGTGAAGAAGGATGTTCCGTGCCGGAGGAGATGGAGCCGCTCCTCGTCGGATGGATGAAGATAGAAGATGCCGCTTGGATGAAGATGTCTGCTGGTCTGGATGTCCTCTTCTGCCCGGATAGGATGAAGACTCTGCCGGTCTGGATGTCCTCTTCTGGCCCATCGGATGAAGACTTCGGCCTATTAAAAATAACTATTTAATAGCTATTGTACCTAGGTAAAATAAATACAAAGTTGCCTGTAAAATAAATATAAATCCTAAAATAGCTACAATATAATTATTCGTTATATTGTAGCTATATTAGGGTTTATTTTACAGGTAAGTATTTAGTTTTAAATAGGAAGACTTTAGTTAATAAGAGTTAATTTATTTCGTTAGATTAAAATTATATTTAACTTAGGGGGGTGTTAGTGTTAGGGTTAGACTTAGCTTTAGGGGTTAATACATTTATTAGACTAGCGGTGAGCTCCAGTCGGCAGATTAGGGGTTAATGTTTGAAGTTAGGTGTCGGCGATGTTAGGGAGGGCAGATTAGGGGTTAATACTATTTATTATAGGGTTATTGAGGCGGGAGTGAGGCGGATTAGGGGTTAATACATTTATTATACTGGCGGCAAGGTCCGGTCGCAAGATTAGGGGTTAATAAGTGTAGTTAGGTAGCGGCGACATTGGGGGGGGCAGATTAGGGGTTAATAAATATAATATAGGGGTCGGCGATGTGCGGTCGGCAGATTAGGGGTTAAAAATATTTATTAGAGTGGCGGCGATGTGTAGGGACCTCGGTTTAGGGGTTCATAGGTAGTTTATGGGTTTTAGTGTACTTTAGAGCACTGTAGTTAAGAGCTTTATATACTGGCATTAGCCCATAAAGCTCTTAACTACAGCCTTTCCATGGGCGGTAGGAGTCTTGTCGGTAGAGGGTCTACCGCTCACTTCAGCCAAGACTCTAAATACCAGCGTTAGGAAGATCCCATTGAAAAGATAGGATACGCAATTGGCGTAAGGGGATCTGCGGTATGAAAAGTCACGGCTTGAAAGTGAGCGTTAGACCCTTTCCTGGCTGACTCTAAATACCAGCGGGCGGCCAAAAGCAGGGTTAGGACCCCTTAACGCTGCTTTTGACGGCTAACGCAGAACTATAAATCTAGGCGTTAGAGATTTAGAATCTCTGCTCTTGAAAAGGGAAATGTGATGGATCTTTAACCTAAAAACTTTTGGAGAGTGGGGTCTTAAAGACACAAAAGTAGCAGTATTTATTTAGCCATAAATTATTTTATATTTAAATAAATGACGGTAGTAAATCACGTTTTGTTCACTTATATCTTTAATATTTTCTTTTGGGAATCTTTATTGTTACCAATTTAATATTGAGTCACTGCCTAATTTAATTTTCACTAATATTGTAATGTTTTATGGAAGTCTTTCTATATTGCAGTCCAATTATTGATTCTAATGTCTGACTTTTTTGCCCTGACTTACTCTATAGTTTTTTATCATGTAAAATGGACAAATAAGAAATATCGTTCAAAGTATAAATGACAACAAAAGATATCGTCACAGTAAAGGTTGTACAGATAGCTCAACACTGAAATTCAAAGGAATATTCCAATTGGTTAACAAATAAAAAGAAGCCACGTGTCCCGTCAACATCACGTACCTGTTTGGAAACTATACGGACCGGACTAGAAGCAAAGCTCAACTGGTTGGATAATAGTAATTACATGTCTTTTACTTTGCAAGTCCCTATTGGTTTAACAATCACATCTGTTTTTGTTTTGTGAATACTACCATGACAATGTAAATCGCTTGGATTGAGATTTTGATAGATGTATTCCTAATTTAGGTTATAAGCCATTTCTTTCAACAAGTGATGTGTTAAACTTCCTATGGCATTCTTGATTTTAATTTTATATATGGATCACTTGATAAAAGAACGGTCAGATCTTCCCTGATATAAACCAACTCAACACACCTGATTTGGGTGTGTGTCAAGAGGAAGGTAGGCAGGGTTAAGAACACTTTAAATAGGATTCATTCCATTGCTAGGCTATAACAGCTTGTTACAAATTGTTTTATGTGCTCTTGAAAAAAGGCTATGTTTAGCTGAAACGCGTAGTGTTTTTATTCTGCTTTTAATAAATGATTTAAGCTGTACCATGTGGATGTCCTGCTGATCTTTAATAAATGCACATTCTTCATTTGAACTCTGTGAGTATACACGGTCGAAAGAAACTGACAAGCAGGACACCTGCACAGCTGTTTATTCCTTGAGTGATACGGCGGCGCTTACTTTGCAAGACACATTCTGTTATACGGTTTGGGAGAACTGGGGCTGGCTGCGACCACTAAAGAGGGAAGTGCTCTAACATTGTTTACTTTATTAAGTCCAAGAGGCAGCCGCACCATAACAATAGTAACTTTATTGGGTTAATACAAAAGCATAAAAATGCAACGTTTCGAAACACACAGGTTCTTAATCATGCATATACAAATGCCCACTGAGCTCAGCCTTATATTATAACAAACAACTCCTCCCCATGACATCATCCAGGTTGCAGAGGTGATTATTAATTGCTATTGCACTCATCATTGGCTTCAATAGTGACAAAAGTACTTTCTGTGCTATATATGAGCAATTATGTTGTAAAAATCATAATTTACATCAAAAAATCATTTCAAAAAGTCATAATGATAACATATCCATTAAATTTGTGAAGACTCCATAATCATTTAGAACAACTGCAACAATATATATAGCTCCCATCAGTTTTAATATAACAAATAAAACAGAGATCTATTGAAATACTGAGAGATCCCAATCTATATTCATACCTAGAGGCATTCTGGTCTCTTAATAATAGATACAGAATGCCTCTCTCTGTTTCAATTTTTTAACCCTATCCCCCCTCGCCTATCAACTGGAATATGCTCAATAATATGATATCTGAGTTGGCTCACGGTATGTCCAGCCTCTTTAAAATGACATGCAACAGGTGACTTTGCGTAGGCTGTTCTAATATTTTACTTATGTTCCGTGATTCTATCACAGATGCGTCATTTTGCCTACATAAAATCTCGAACATGGGAATTTTAGTATGTATATTACAAAGTTTGTGTTACATGTAAAGAAGCCATTAATTGTAAATTTCATGCCTGTTTGGGGATGGTAAAAGTTACGGCCTTTTATTAAGTTGTTACAATTGCTGCATCCCAAACAGGGAAAGCATCCATTTTTCTTGGGGCCTATCAGTGTTTGCCTACTTCTTTTCTTAGTTCCTAAATCAGATCTGACCAATTGGTCCCTGGTGTTTTTAGGCCTCCTAAAAGCAATCATTGGGGGTCTATTAAATTCCACTATTTCAGGGTTACTATGTTTTAGAATGTTCCAATGTTTGTGAATTATATGTGCAATTTTACTACTTTGTCTATTGAATTGGGTAACAAAAACTGTCCTATCTTTGTTTGTTTTTTCTTTTTCGTTATACAGATTGTCTTTAGATATTTGTAGGATATGTTCTCTTTCTTTCTTAATTAAATCACTAGGGTATCCTCTTGCCCTGAACAAGTTAGACATCTCTTCTAGTCTATTGTTAACTATTTTCTCATCAGTAACAATCCTCTTAACTCTTAGGAGTTGGCTCCTAGGTAATGAGTTTTTTAAGGCTCTAGGATGAGCACTATCATAGTGTAATAAGTTGTTACGGTCAATTGTCTTCCTATAGAGGTCTGTTTGAAGATTTCCATTCACTTTGTATACCGTAGTGTCTAGGAAGTTAATCCTTTCTTCACTGTATTCAATGTTAAATTGAATGTTTTTAGTAGCTTGATTGAAAGAGAAAACAAAATCCAATAGGGTCCCAACGTCGCCCATCCATATGCCAAATATATCGTCAATATAGCGCCACCATGTGGCGCCATATTGAATAAATAAAGGATTTTCATAAACATAACATTCTTCAAAAATATTCATGAATATATTGGCATAGGTAGGAGCGACGTTGGAACCCATAGCTGTACCTTGTAGTTGCAAAAAATATTGGTCCTGAAACAGAAAAAAGTTGCAGTGCAAAATAATTTCTAAAAGTTTCAAAATTAAACCAACTTCTGATTGACAATATGTCTTAGAGTGGGTCAGCACAAATTCTATTGCACCCATACCGCTAGAATGTGGGATGGACGTATAAAGGCTTGATACGTCTAAACTGAAAATCAAATATTTCTCAGAGGGTAAATCCAATAATTGCAATTTGCCTAGATAGTCATTTGTATCTTTTAAGAAAGAATTAGCTATTTCTACAAATGGTTTTAAAAAAAATTCAAGGTAAATTGCAATATTGGAAAAAATAGACCCCATCCCCGAGACAATAGGTCTCCCAGGTGGTTCTTGTGCATTTTTATGCACCTTCGGCAGGGTGTAAAAAATAGGGATTCTAGAATGATTGACAGTTAAGAATGTTGCTGTTTCATTAGTAATGAGGTCTCTCCTTAAAGCCTGTAAGATACAGGCATCTATCTCACATTGTATCTTAGACAGTGGATTACTATTAATGGGTAAATATACCTCTCTATTGGCTAATTGCAGCTCAATTTCTTTTATATAGTAATCCCTGTCCAATGGCTCCACCCTTGTCAGCTTCTTTAAGAAGAATATTGTTGTTATTGTGCAGTGATTTTACAGCCAATTTGTTGCATGCAGTGAAATTCTTGCTAGTAAGATTTTTACTATGCTTGTTTTTATTTTTACGTAAGTTTTCAATATCATGACATACTAGTTTAGAGAATACATCAATGCTAGGATCATACTGCATAGGAACAAAAATCACTTTTGTTTCTTAAGCCCACTTTTTTTTAATAGACAGATTGTTAAACCTAGGAATAACATCCCCCATCTCTCCACTCTTGTGTACACTATTAGAAATCTCATTCGTCCTATTAGAAAAAAATGACTTGAGTTTCATTGTTCTAAAAAATTTGTATAGTTCTTGCTGGAGATTGAAATAGTTACAGTCTGTCTCGGGGCAAAAAGAAAGTCCCTTCATTAGCATATTAGTCTCTTCATTTGAAAGGCCGTATTGGGAAATATTTACCACTAGTTCTTCTTCTGATTGCGTCTGGATCAGGTCTCCCGTTTGGCAGCTCCTGCTGCCGAAGTTGTATTTCTTCCTGTGTCGCTTCCCCCCTCTTCTGAGAGGGTGTCGGGTTCTGAGTCCCCCACCGATGATCCTGTTGTGCTTTCAGATGTCTCCACATTCTTTGTAGGGCAGCGATTTCTTCTGTGACCCCAACCGGAAGTACCTCGTCTCTGACTTCCGGTATTGTCAGTGCGCCACTGATATACTTCCCCCAACGAATAATCTTGTGCATCTCTCTGAAACTTAGAGCATTTACGGTCCTGAATAATCAACTTCAGGTCAGCAATGTTTTTGTTTACTTCCTTCAGGAATTTGTCCATGGCCTCCATAGACATGTTGTTACGCAATTCACCCTCCATACGTGCCAGGTCTGCAACAATTAGTGTCAGTTCTTTCTGTAAATATTCTTAGCAGTTAGCACAATAATATAATAATATTCCTTGTTATTACACATAAGGGTTGGTCTGGTATGCATCCTAAGGCCTCTGGGAATTCTGGCCACCCGGTGATACTCAGATAGAGTGGATGAATGTAGTTCAGATGCAATTTGCTTCTTAGCTAGTTTCTCATAGTCTTTACTCACTGTCATAGATGGAGAAGTTTTGAGAAAGTCTCTAGTTCCACGAGCCAGCATGGTAATCCGGGCTGCATCCATGTCTGAGTAGACGTTCTTTTGTGACAAACCTTCTTGTAATTCCATGTCCAAATAAACACTGTGCACGAACAGAGTGTGTTCAATTTACTACAAACAGAGTAGTTCAGCACAAATGTCAGGGATGTGCCTGCTGCAGGGTTCACACTCTAAGACCCTCAATAACAGTATAAAGTCCAAGAGACAGCCGCACCATAACAATAGTAATTTTATTGGGTTAATACAAAAGCATAAAAATGCAAAGTTTCGAACCACACAGGTTCTTAATCATGCATATACAAATGCCCACTGAGCTCAGCCTTATATTATAACAAACAACTCCTCCCCATGACATCATCCAGGTTGCACAGGTGATTATTAATTGCTATTGCACTCATCATTGGCTTCAATAGTGACAACAGTACTTTCTGTGCTATATATGAGCAATTATGTTGTAAAAATCATCATTTACATCAAAAAATCATTTCAAAAAGTCATAATGATAACATATCCATTAAATTTGTGAAGACTCCATAATCATTTAGAACAACTTCCATATATCTATCTGAATCATACAAGTTTAATGTAGACTTTCCTCTCCATTTAATTTACCTGCAAGTATTTGTTTATCCCAAGAAACAGATATTTATTTAAATAACAAAATTCTTAGGCCTAGATTTGGAGTTTTGCGTTAGAAGGGGTGCGTTAGCTACGCGTGCTTTTTTTTGGCCGCACCTTTTAAATACCGCTGGTATTTAGAGTTCACAGAATGGCTGCGTTTTCAGTGTGTTAGGCTCCAAAAAGGGAGCGTAGAGCATAATTTACAGCCACTGCAACTCTCAATACCAGCGGTGCTTACGGACGCCGCCAGCTTCAAAAACGTGCTCGTGCACGATTCCCCCATAGGAAACAATGGGGCAGTTTGAGCTGAAAAAAAACCTAACACCTGCAAAAAAGCAGCGTTAAGCTCCTAACGCAGCCCCATTGTTTCCTATGGGGAAACACTTCCTAAGTCTGCACCTAACACTCTAACATGTACCCCGAGTCTAAACACCCCTAACCTTACACTTATTAACCTCTAATCTGCCGCCCCCGCTATCGCTGACACCTGCATATTATTATTAACCCCTAATCTGCTGCTCCATACACCGCCGCAACCTACGTTATACCTATGTACCCCTAATCTGCTGCCCCTAACACCGCTGACCCCTATATTATATTTATTAACCCCTAATCTACCCCCCACAATGTCGCCTCCACCTACCTACAATTATTAACCCCTAATCTGCCGACCGGACCTCACCGCTACTATAATAAATGTATTAACCCCTAAAGCTAAGTCTAACCCTAACACTAACACCCCCCTAAGTTAAATATAATTTAAATCTAACTACATAAATTAACTCTTATTAAATAAATTATTCCTATTTAAAGCTAAATACTTACCTGTAAAATAAACCCTAATATAGCTACAATATAAATTATAATTATATTGTAGCTATTTTAGGATTAATATTTATTTTACAGGCAACTTTTTAATTATTTTAACCAGGTACAATAGCTATTAAATAGTTAATAACTATTTAATAGTTACCTAGTTAAAATAATTACAAAATTACCTGTAAAATAAATCCTAACCTAAGTTACAATTAAACCTAACACTACACTATCAATAAATAAATTAAATAAAATACCTACAATTATCTACAATTAAACCTAACACTACACTATCAATAAATTAATTAAATACAATACCTACAAATAAATACAATGAAATAAACTAACTAAAGTACAACAAATAAAAAAGAACTAAGTTACAAAAAATAAAAAAATATTTACAAACATTAGAAAAATATTACAACAATTTTAAACTAATTACACCTACTCTAAGCCCCCTAATAAAATAACAAAGACCCCCAAAATAAAAAATGCCCTACCCTATTCTAAAATTAAAATAGAAAAGCTCTTTTACCTTACCAGCCCTGAAAAGGGCCCTAATAATTATAGGTATTTTATTTAATTTATTTATTGATAGTGTAGTGTTAGGTTTAATTGTAACTTAGGTTAGGATTTATTTTACAGGTAATTTTGTAATTATTTTAACTAGGTAGATATTAAATAGTTATTAACTATTTAATAGCTATTGTACCTGGTTAAAATAATTACAAAGTTGCCTGTAAAATAAATATTAATCCTAAAATAGCTACAATATAATTATTATTTATATTGTAGCTATATTATGGTTTATTTTACAGGTAAGTATTTAGCTTTAAATAGGAATAAT
Source organism: Bombina bombina (assembly GCF_027579735.1). Taxonomy (NCBI): domain Eukaryota; kingdom Metazoa; phylum Chordata; class Amphibia; order Anura; family Bombinatoridae; genus Bombina; species Bombina bombina. The sequence goes on along the minus strand of NC_069505.1, from coordinate 602,463,383 downwards.
TTATTTAATAAGAGTTAATTTATTTAGTTAGATTTAAATTATATTTAATTTAGGGGGGTGTTAGGGTTAGGGTTAGAATTAGCTTTAGGGGTTAAAAAATGTATTAGAGTAGCGGTGAGGTCCGGTCGGCAGATTAGGGGTTAATGCTTGAAGTTAGGTGGCGGCGATGTTAGGGAGGGAAGATTAGGGGTTAATACTATTTATTATAGGGTTAATGAGGCGGGAGTGAGGCGGATTAGGGGTTAATACATTTATTATAGTAGCGGTGAGGTCCGGTCGGCAGATTAGGGGTTAATAAGTGTAGGTAGGTGGAGGCGACGTTGGGGGCGGCAGATTAGGGGTTAATAAATATAATATAGGGGTCGGCGGTATTAGGGGCAGCAGATTAGGGGTACATAGGGATAACGTAGGTGGCGGCGGTGTGCGGTTGGCAGATTAGGGGTTAAAAAAATTTAATAGAGTGGCGGCGATGTGGGGGGACCTCGGTTTAGGGGTACATAGGTAATTTATGGGTGTTAGTGTACTTAAGAGCACAGTAGTTAAGAGCTTTATGAACCGGCGTTAGCCCAGAAAGCTCTTAACTCCTGACTTTTTTCTGCGGCTGGAGTTTTGTCGTTAGATTTCTAACGCTCACTTCAGCCACGACTCTAAATACCGGCGTTTGAAAGATCCCATTGAAAAGATAGGATACGCAATTGCGGTATGGAAAAGTCGCGGCTGGAAAGTGAGCGTTAGACCCTTTCCTGACTGACTCCAAATACCAGCGGGCGGTAAAAACCAGCGTTAGGAGCCTCTAACGCTGGTTTTGACGGCTACCGCCAAACTCTAAATCTAGGCTTTAGAATGAACAAATAGTTGCAGGTAAATTAAGTACAAACTATTCAGGTATTTATTGTCCACAAACACCAGGAGTCCAGGAGTGGCAGGGAACCAACTTGTAAAGAGAGATGCAGGTTCAAAAGTAAAGTCTTTCTCAAGTCTAGGAATCTGGATCAGGCAGGTTCTAGTCAAGGCAGGTAATGTTCTGGCTTGTGACAAAACAGAATCAATGTGAAGACCCTGTACAGCCTAACAGCCAGCCTTAAATAGGGAGGCTTTGCACAGAGTTGGCTCTGAGTAAATATAAAATTGAGAGCAGCTGTGTTTTGCAAAGTAAGACAAATAGGGGCCAATTAATCATGCTCCGTTCAAGTTATAAAGCAGCGGAAATCAACCTGATCCAATACGATTGGGTTGATTAACACCCCCCTGCCAGCGGCCGATTTGCTGCAAATCTGCAGGGGGCAGAATTGCTATCTTTATTTGCAAAGCAAGAATGTAAGTTTAGAAGCCAACCCATTTTTGGTTCACAACCTGGGTTGTGCTTGCTGATTGGTGGCTAAATGATAAGCAATAAAATTGTCTGGCTCCTTAGCTTATATGCCATCTTTTTAAAATAAAGATAGCAAGAGAACGAAAAAAAAATGGGTTTAGTATTAAGTGTAATCAGAATTGAAGGGACGTTCTAGTAAAAAAATAATTCTGTTATAGCATCTTATTGTAAAAAAAATTCCTTTCTTTTAAATTGCATTTAACCCTTGCTAATGGGTAAAATACATAAATAAAGTTGTACTCCTAATATTTCATGTGATGTCATCAGATACACAAATTACTGAGCGCTACAGAACATTTATCAGAGTTTACAAACCTGCCCTGGTCACAACAGTCTGAGACATAAAGAGTTAACAGGCAGAGCACATACAGTTACGTAACCGCCACGCCCTTGTGCTGAATAGGAAGATAATGTAAGTTTCGTTTCCTGCTGCTGAATACAAGAATGGCGACTGCTGATCTGAGAGAGGAGCTAACCTGCCCCATCTGCCTGAGCATTTATACAGATCCTGTAAATCTCAGCTGTGGCCATAACTTCTGCCTGGGCTGTATTGAGAGTGTGCTGGGTACCCAGGAGGGGTCTGGGGTTTATACCTGTCCTGAGTGCAGAAAGGAATTCTGCAACCGACCTGAGCTGCAGAGGAACATAGCGCTGTGTAATGTAGTGACGCATTTACAGATTACTCAGCCAGAGCAAAAAGACACCGGGGTCTTCTGCACTTACTGTGTTCACTCTCCTGTACCTGCTGCTAAATCCTGTCTGCTGTGTGAGGCTTCTCTGTGTGACACCCACCTGAGGGTACACAGCAAGTCTGAGGAACACGTCTTAACTGAACCCACCACTTCCTGGGGTAACAGAAAATGCTCCATACACAAGAAGCTCCTGGAATATTACTGCACTGAGGATGCTGCCTGTATCTGTGTGTCCTGCTCCCTGGCCGGAGAGCACAGGGGACACCAGGTGGAGCTGCTGAATGAGGCTTCTGAGAAGAAGAAAAAGAAACTGAAAAATGTTCTGCAGAAACTGACCACAAAGAGAGAGAAGACTGAGAAAAGAGTCCAGAGTCTGCAGAAGCACAGGAGAGGGGTGCAAGAGAAAGCAGCTGGTGTAACAGAGCGACTCACTGCCCTGATTAGAGACATCAGGAAACAGCTGGAAGACCTAGAGAAGCGAGTCCTGAGTGACATCACCCGGCAGCAGGAGCAGGTTTTACTCACAATCTCTGATCTGATCCAGCAGCTGGAAAAAGAGAAGGACGAGCTGACCAGGAAGATGTGTCACATTGAGGAGCTGTACAACATGACTGACCCATTAACTGTCCTACAAGAACAGGAATCACACAGAGATGACTTTTATGGTGCTGAGAAGGGAGATAATGAGGTCACACAGATAGGTGATAAACAGGTCCCTGCTGGGGGGGATTTAGATGAGGGTCTGATCTCAGTGACCTTATATAGAGGTTTAGCTGATATTGTGACTGATGTAAAGAGAGAGATATATGTGCAGGTGACATCAAACATATTACTGGATATAAACACAGCTCATAATTATGTTATTGTATCAGGTGACCTGAAAACTGTATCCTGGTCACGTATAAACCAGCAGCGACCAGAAACACCAGAGAGATTTACATATAAGCCTCAGGTATTGAGCACCAGGAGCTTTTCCTCAGGACGACATTACTGGGAAGTGCAGATCAGTGAGTCAGGGTGCTGGCGTGTAGGGGTTTGTTATACCAGTATGGGGAGGGGAGGACGTCAGTCTGGGATAGGAAATAATAACAAGTCCTGGTGTTTGAGGGGTTATAATAAAGATCTTTCAGTGATACATAACACAATACTCACCTCATTATGCCCCCCTCTATCATGTGACACAGTAGGAATACTGCTGGACTATGAGGCTGGGCGTCTGACCTTTTATGAGCTGTGTGACCCGATCAGACACTTACACACCGTCACTGTCACCTTCACTGAGCCTCTTCATGCTGCATTCGGTGTATGGGATTATGGTGACTGTGTGAGAATCCTGCGCTAGATACAGATGCTGCATTCTGTGTATATAAAGATGGTGCCTGTGTGAGAATCCTGCACTAGATACACTGTCACATAATAATAATGCTGCATTTTGTGTATATAAAGATGGTACCTGTGTGAGAATCCTGCGCTAGATACAATGTCACATAATAATAATGCTGCATTCTGTGTATATAAAGATGGTGCCTGTGTGAGAATCCTGCACTAGATACACCGTCACATAATAATAATGCTGCATTCTGTGTATATAAAGATGGTGCCTGTGTGAGAATCCTGCACTAGATACACTGTCACATAATAATAATGCTGCATTCTGTGTATATAAAGATGGTGCCTGTGTGAGAATCCTGCACTAGATACACAGTCACATAATAATAATGCTGCATTCTGTGTATATAAAGATGGTGCCTGTGTGAGAATCCTGCACTAGATACACTGTCACATAATAATAATGCTGCATTCTGTGTATATAAAGATGGTGCCTGGGTGAGAATCCTGCGCTAGATACACTGTCACATAATACAGTGTTTTTCAACCAGTGTGCCGTGGCACACTAGTGTGCCGTGAAAGATCCTCAGGTGTGCCACGGCAGACTGACAACAGTGTGACATATTTTTTAAACTTTGCTTGTTTTTTACTCCCAGTGCAGGGGTAGTTTGTAGGAGGCATGGCATAACAGCACAATACATACAGTATGTGTGTGTTTGTGTGTATGTGTATATATATATGCTGTATTAGGCTACAATGTGTGATTTTTTTTAAATTTTGGGATGGTGGTGTGCCACGGGATTTTTTAATGTAAAAAAGTGTGCCACGGCAAAAAAAAGGTTAAAAATCACTGACATAATAATAATGCTGCATTCTGTGTATATAAAGATGATGCCTGTGTGAGAACCCTGCACTAGATACACTGTCACATAATAATAATGCTGCATTCTGTGTATATAAAGATGGTACCTGTGTGAGAATCCTGCACTAGATACACTGTCACATAATAATAATGCTGCATTCTGTGTATATAAAGATGGTACCTGTGTGAGAATCCTGCGCTAGATACAATGTCACATAATAATAATGCTGCATTCTGTGTATATAAAGATGGTGCCTGTGTGAGAATCCTGCACTAGATACACTGTCACATAATAATAATGCTGCATTCTGTGTATATAAAGATGGTGCCTGTGTGAGAATCCTGCGCTAGATACACTGTCACATAATAATAATGCTGCATTCTGTGTATATAAAGATGGTACCTGTGTGAGAATCCTGCGCTAGATACACTGTCACATAATAATAATGCTGCATACTGTTTATATAAAGATGGTGCCTGGGTGAGAATCCTGCGCTAGATACACTGTCACATAATAATAATGCTGCATTCTGTGTATATAAAGATGGTACCTGTGTGAGAATCCTGTGCTAGATACACTGTCACATAATAATAATGCTGCATTCTGTGTATATAAAGATGGTGCATGAGTGAGAATCCTGCGCTAGATACACTGTCACATAATAATAATGCTGCATTCTGTGTATATAAAGATGGTGCCTGTGTGAGAATCCTGCGCTAGATACACTGTCATATAATAATAATGCTGCATTCTGTGTATATAAAGATGGTGCCTGGGTGAGAATCCTGCACTAGATACACTGTCACATAATAATAATGCTGCATTCTGTGTATATAAAGATGGTGCCTGTGTGAGAATCCTGCGCTAGATACACTGTCACATAATAATAATGCTGCATTCTGTGTATATAAAGATGGTGCCTGTGTGAGAATCCTGCGCTAGATACACTGTCATATAATAATAATGCTGCATTCTGTGTATATAAAGATGATGCCTGTGTGAGAATCCTGCACTAGATACACTGTCACATAATAATAATGCTGCATTCTGTGTATATAAAGATGGTGCCTGTGTGAGAATCCTGCGCTAGATACACTGTCACATAATAATAATGCTGCATTCTGTGTATATAAAGATGGTGACTGGGTGAGAATCCTGCACTAGATACACTGTCACATAATAATAATGCTACATTCTGTGTATATAAAGATGGTGCCTGTGTGAGAATCCTGCACTAGATACACTGTCACATAATAATAATGCTGCATTCTGTGTATATAAAGATGGTGCCTGTGTGAGAATCCTGCGCTAGATACACTGTCACATAATAATAATGCTGCATTCTGTGTATATAAAGATGGTACCTGTGTGAGAATCCTGCACTAGATACACTGTCACATAATAATAATGCTACATTCTGTGTATATAAAGATGGTGCCTGTGTGAGAATCCTGCACTAGATACACTGTCACATAATAATAATGCTGCATTCTGTGTATATAAAGATGGTGCCTGTGTGAGAATCCTGTGCTAGATACACTGTCACATAATAATAATGCTACATTCTGTGTATATAAAGATGGTGCCTGTGTGAGAATCCTGTGCTAGATACACTGTCACATAATAATAATGCTGCATTCTGTGTATATAAAGATGGTGCCTGTGTGAGAATCCTGCACTAGATACACTGTCACATAATAATAATGCTGCATTCTGTGTATATAAAGATGGTGCCTGGGTGAGAATCCTGCACTAGATACACTGTCACATAATAATAATGCTGCATTCTGTGTATATAAAGATGGTGTCTGGGTGAGAATCCTGCACTAGATACACTGTCACATAATAATAATGCTGCTTTCTGTGTATATAAAGATGGTGCCTGTGTGAGAACCCTGCACTAGATACACTGTCACATAATAATAATGCTGCATTCTGTGTATATAAAGATGGTGCCTGGGTGAGAATCCTGCTCTAGATACACTGTCACATAATAATAATGCTGCATTCTGTGTATATAAAGATGGTGCCTGGGTGAGAATCCTGCACTAGATACACTGTCACATAATAATAATGCTGCATTCTGTGTATATAAAGATGGTGCCTGTGTGAGAATCCTGCACTAGACTGTCACATAATAATAATGCTGCATTCTGTGTATATAAAGATAGTGCCTGGGTGAGAATCCTGCACTAGATACACTGTCACATAATAATAATGCTGCATTCTGTGTATATAAAGATGGTGCCTGTGTGAGAATCCTGCGCTAGATACACTGTCACATAATAATAATAATAATGCTGCATTCTGTGTATATAAAGATAGTGCCTGGGTGAGAATCCTGCACTAGATACACTGTCACATAATAATAATGCTGCATTCTGTGTATATAAAGATGGTGCCTGTGTGAGAATCCTGCGCTAGATACACTGTCACATAATAATAATACTGCCTGTGTATATAAACATGATGCCTGTGTGAGAATCCTGCACTAGATACACTGTCACATAATAATAATGCTGCATTCTGTGTATATAAAGATGGTGACTGTGTGAGAATCCTGCGCTAGATACACTGTCACATAATAATAATGCTGCATTTTGTGTATATAAAGATGGTGCCTGTGTGAGAATCCTGCGGTAGATACACTGTCACATAATAATAATGCTGCATTCTGTGTATATAAAGATGGTGCCTGTGTGAGAATCCTGCGCTAGATACACTGTCACATAATAATAATACTGCCTGTGTATATAAAGATGATGCCTGTGTGAGAATCCTGCACTAGATACACTGTCACATAATAATAATGCTGCATTCTGTGTATATAAAGATGGTGACTGTGTGAGAATCCTGCGCTAGATACACTGTCACATAATAATAATGCTGCATTTTGTGTATATAAAGATGGTGCCTGTGTGAGAATCCTGCGGTAGATACACTGTCACATAATAATAATGCTGCATTCTGTATATATAAAGATGGTGCCTGTGTGAGAATCCTGCACTAGATACACTGTGACATAATAATAATGCTGCATTCTGTGTATATAAAGATGGTGCCTGTGTGAGAATCCTGCGCTAGATACACTGTCACATAATAATAATGCTGCATTCTGTGTATATAAAGATGGTGCCTGTGTGAGAATCCTGCGCTAGATACACTGTCACATAATAATAATGCTGCATTCTGTGTATATAAAGATGGTGCCTGTGTGAGAATCCTGCGCTAGATACACTGTCACATAATAATAATGCTGCATTCTGTGTATATAAAGATGGTGCCTGTGTGAGAATCCTGCGCTAGATACACTGTCACATAATAATAATGCTGCATTCTGTGTATATAAAGATGATGCCTGTGTGAGAACCCTGCACTAGATACACTGTCACATAATAATAATGCTGCATTCTGTGTATATAAAGATGGTACCTGGGTGAGAATCCTGCGCTAGATACACTGTCACATAATAATAATGCTGCATTCTGTGTATATAAAGATGGTGCCTGGGTGAGAATCCTGCACTAGATACACTGTCACATAATAATAATGCTGCATTCTGTGTATATAAAGATGGTGCCTGGGTGAGAATCCTGCACTAGATACACTGTCACATAATAATAATGCTGCATACTGTTTATATAAAGATGGTGCCTGTGTGAGAATCCTGCACTAGATACATTGTCACATAATAATAATGCTGCATTCTGTGTATATAAAGATGGTGCCTGGGTGAGAATCCTGCGCTAGATACACTGTCACATAATAATAATGCTGCATTCTGTGTATATAAAGATGGTGCCTGTGTGAGAATCCTGCGCTAGATACACTGTCACATAATAATAATGCTGCATTCTGTGTATATAAAGATGGTACCTGGGTGAGAATCCTGCACTAGATACACTGTCACATAATAATAATGCTGCATTCTGTGTATATAAAGATGGTACCTGGGTGAGAATCCTGCACTAGATACACTGTCACATAATAATAATGCTGCATTCTGTGTATATAAAGATGGTGCCTGTGTGAGAATCCTGCGCTAGATACACTGTCACATAATAATAATGCTGCCTGTGTATATAAAGATGGTGCCTGGGTGAGAATCCTGCACTAGATACACTGTCACATAATAATAATGCTGCATTTTGTGTATATAAAGATGGTGCCTGTGTGAGAATCCTGCACTAGATACACTGTCACATAATAATAATGCTGCATTCTGTGTATATAAAGATGGTGCCTGGGTGAGAATCCTACACTAGATACACTGTCACATAATAATAATGCTGCATTCTGTGTATATAAAGATAGTGCCTGGGTGAGAATCCTGCACTAGATACACTGTCACATAATAATAATGCTGCATTCTGTGTATATAAAGATAGTGCCTGGGTGAGAATCCTGCACTAGATACACTGTCACATAATAATAATGCTGCATTCTGTGTATATAAAGATAGTGCCTGGGTGAGAATCCTGCACTAGATACACTGTCACATAATAATAATGCTGCATTCTGTGTATATAAAGAATTAGGATTATTTTCTTAATAGTCCATTCAGAATAGTTAAGGAGTCATTTAAGTACCTAGGGATCTTAATACCTAGCAAACCAAACGATCTGTATAATCTTAACATTCCTCCAATTCTGACAAAAATTAAGGATTAACTCAGATGCTGGGAAAACCTACCACTTTCTATCTCAGGACGGATAGCTTTATTTAAAATGGTCCTTCTTCCTAAATTATTGTATGTGTTACAGAATACTGCATTAATACTATTAGAAAGGGATATTCTAGCTCAGAAGCTTTATATGGCAGAAGAGGAAACCCAGGATAGCCCTGAATAAATTAACACAGGCCAAAGTATTTGGAGGTTTTGCGTTACCCGACATACGGCTTTATAATTTTGCTTTCTGAGCTCGAATCGTGGCAGATTGGGTTTTCGGTAAGAATTATGTCTTGAACAATGCCTTAGAGGAGAGTGTCTGCGACCCATACCTCCCATGCGCACTGCTGCACTTTGAACCAAAAGGACTGCCAACTAGAATTAAGAAAATTAGAATGATCTCTAACCCATTAAAGGCATGGTGGAGGATAGGGAAGCGTCTCTCTATAAATTGCAAGGTCTCTAAGTACCTTCCTCTTACAGGGAACCCACTATTTCAAGCCGGGTTGGATTCACCAATTTTTAAGAATTGGCAGTTAGCAGGGCTGAAAAGGATCACACAGCTCATTGATGGGGAAAAAATGTATTAAAACATTCGAAGAAATTAAGAACAGTTTCAATCTCTCTAATAGTGAGTTTTTAGCTTATTTGCAAGTGAGGCACTATGCTTTAGAACTAATGAGGGAGGCAAAGTGGCAGTGGGAACTAGGAGGTCTAGAGGATTGGTTTGTGTTAGTTAAGAAAGGTTGTATGTCCATCTCTCACTGTTACTATCTTCTAGGAGCTGGAAAAGGGAGACAAACTCTTGAGAGAATTGCTCAAGACTGGAGCTCAACTTTGGCGCAGGATAGTATTGACCATAAACTCATACAAAAGTCTATACACAAAGTGGCACAGGCTACCTTTTTAGCAACATGGAGAGAAGCACATCTTAAATTATTACATAAATTTCACTTTACCCCGGAAAAAGGCCATAAGCTTCAGAATATGAATTTTCATAAATGCCCCAAATGTTCCTTGGTCGCGGCGGATCTTCTGCATATGCTGTTTTTCTGCCCTCTGATTAGGCAATTCTGGCATAAGCTAGAATTCTGGATGAATACTTCCCTTAAGATCTCCCCTCTGGTGTTGTCGGTAAGTCTGATTATGTTTTGTTTTGAAAACCAGAAAGAACAACACCCAAATGAAAGATTAATAGGTGTGTCTATCTTGGCAGCTAGGTATTTAATTTTTTAAAAATGGAAGACTAGAGAAATACCTAGTGTGGCAGAGATAAAAAACTATCTTAAAAAACAATGTATTTTAGAACAGCGAGACCCAATATAAATAATGAGTCTGATATCAGAAAATTCTTCGGTAAGTGGGCATAATTTATTAGGTCCCTCCCAAATACTGAGATAGATTACATTATATTTCCCTTTCAGAATACAGAATTAGTACTCTTGGGGAAGAGAGGGAGGCAACTTTGCCCCCCCCCCTTTTTTTTTCCTTTTTCCCTTTTTTTTCTCTCTTTTCCTAGGTTGGTCTAGGAACTAAAAATGGTTCAGCAATATATATTAGATATTAGAAGGACTAATGGGAATGGATGTGAGTTGGATCACACTATTATTATCCCTATACCAATTTTTTTTGGTTTTTTTTTTTTGTTTGTTTTTTCTTGATGATCTAATTTTTTGCGATTCTAAGCGCATTAATAATATAACAATGCAGTCATAATTTGTGATTAATAATTGATTTGTTTTAAGGTTGATCTTAAGTGCATTAATAATATAATCATGCAGATATAATTTATGATTATTGTTTGATTTGTTGAAGGTGTGCCTTGCATGGCATCAATATTATGTTAAAATCCTTTTGATGTTGAATATATTTATATGCTGAAACAATAATAAAAAAAAAAAAAAAAAAAAAATGGTGCCTGTGTGAGAATCCTGCACTAGATACACTGTCACATAATAATAATGCTGCATTCTGTGCATATAAAGATGGTGCCTGTGTGAGAATCCTGCGCTAGATACACTGTCACATAATAATAATGCTGCATTCTGTGCATATAAAGATGGTGCCTGTGTGAGAATCCTGCGCTAGATACACTGTCACATAATAATAATGCTGCATTCTGTGCATATAAAGATGGTGCCTGTGTGAGAATCCTGCACTAGATACTCTGTCACATAATAATAATGCTGCATTCTGTGCATATAAAGATGGTGCCTGTGTGAGAATCCTGCGCTAGATACACTGTCACATAATAATAATGCTGCATTCTGTGCATATAAAGATGGTGCCTGTGTGAGAATCCTGCACTAGATACACTGTCACATAATAATAATGCTGCATTCTGTGCATATAAAGATGGTGCCTGTGTGAGAATCCTGCGCTAGATACACTGTCACATAATAATAATGCTGCATTCTGTGTATATAAAGATGGTGCCTGTGTGAGAATCCTGCAATAGATACACTGTCACATAATAATAATGCTGCATTCTGTGTATATAAAGATGGTGCCTGTGTGAGAATCCTGCACTAGATACACTGTCACATAATAATAATGCTGCATTCTGTGTATATAAAGATGGTGCCTGGGTGAGAATCCTGCACTAGATACACTGTCACATAATAATAATGCTGCATTCTGTGTATATAAAGATGGTGTCTGTGTGAGAATCCTGCACTAGATACACTGTCACATAGTAATAATGCTGCATTCTGTGTATATAAAGATGGTGCCTGGGTGAGAATCCTGCACTAGATACACTGTCACATAATAATAATGCTGCATTCTGTGTATATAAAGATGGTGCCTGTGTGAGAATCCTGCACTAGATACACTGATAATAATAATAATGCTGCATTCTGTGTATATAAAGATGGTACCTGGGTGAGAATCCTGTGCTAGATACACTGTCACATAATAATAATGCTGCATTCTGTGCATATAAAGATGGTGCCTGTGTGAGAATCCTGCACTAGATACACTGTCACATAATAATAATGCTGCATTCTGTGCATATAAAGATGGTGCCTGTGTGAGAATCCTGCGCTAGATACACTGTCACATAATAATAATGCTGCATTCTGTGTATATAAAGATGGTTCCTGTGTGAGAATCCTGCAATAGATACACTGTCACATAATAATAATGCTGCATTCTGTGTATATAAAGATGGTGCCCGTGTGAGAATCCTGCACTAGATACACTGTCACATAATAATAATGCTGCATTCTGTGTATATAAAGATGGTGCCTGGGTGAGAATCCTGCACTAGATACACTGTCACATAATAATAATGCTGCATTCTGTGTATATAAAGATGGTGCCTGTGTGAGAATCCTGCACTAGATACACTGTCACTTAATAATAATGCTGCATTCTGTGTATATAAAGATGGTGCCTGTGTGAGAATCCTGCGCTAGATACACTGTCACATAATAATAATGCTGCTGCCTGTGTATATAAAGATGGTGCCTGTGTGAGAATCATGCACTAGATACACTGTCACATAATAATAATGCTGCATTCTGTGTATATAAAGATGGTGCCTGTGTGAGAATCCTGCACTAGATACACTGTCACATAATAATAATGCTGTATTCTGTGTATATAAAGATGGTGCCTGTGTGAGAATCCTGCACTAGATACACTGTGACATAATAATAATAATGCTGCATTCTGTCTATATAAAGATGGTGCCTGTGTGAGAATCCTGCACTAGATACACTGTCACATAATAATAATAATAATAATAATGCTGCATTCTGTCTATATAAAGATGGTGCCTGCGTGAGAATCCTGCACTAGATACACTGTCACATAATAATAATGCTGCATTCTGTGTATATAAAGATGGTGCCTGGGTGAGAATACTGCACTAGATACACTGTCACATAATAATAATGCTGCATTCTGTGTATATAAAGATGGTGCCTGTGTGAGAATCCTGCACTAGATACACTGTCACATAATAATAATGCTGTATTCTGTGTATATAAAGATGGTGCCTGTGTGAGAATCCTGCGCTAGATACACTGTCACATAATAATAATGCTGCATTCTGTGTATATAAAGATGGTGCCTGTGTGAGAATCCTGCACTAGATACACTGTCACATAATAATAATGCTGCATTCTGTGTATATAAAGATGATGCCTGTGTGAGAATCCTGCACTAGACACACTGTCACATAATAATAATGCTGCATTCTGTATATATAAAGATGGTGCCTGTGTGAGAATCCTGCACTAGATACACTGTCACATAATAATAATGCTGCATTCTGTATATATAAAGATGGTTCCTGACACTACATTGCATACACTTACACATGCAGATACACAAACACTACATAGCATACACTTACACATGCAGATACACAAACACTACATAGCATACACTTATACATACAGATACACACACTTCATAGCTTACATTTATACATGCAGACACCCACACTACATAGCATACACTTATACATGCAGATACACACACACTACATAGCATACACTTATACATGCAGAATACACACACACTACATAGCATACACTTATACATGCAGATACACACACACTACATAGCATACACTTACACATGCAGATACACACACACTACATAGCATACACTTATACATGCAGATACACGCAAACTACATAGCTTACACTTACACATGCAGATACACACAGACACTACATTGCATACACTTACACATGCAGATACACACACACACACACACACTATATAGCTTACACTTATACATGCAGATACACACACACTACATAGCATACACTTATACATACAGATACACAAACACACTACATAGCATACACTTATACATGCTGATAAACACACACTACATAGCATACACTTACACATGCAGATACACACACACACACTACATAGCATACACTTACACATGCAGATACACACACACACTACATAGCATACACTAACACATGCAGATACACAAACACTACATAGCATACACTTATACATGCAGATACACACACACACACACACACTTATACATACAGATACACACACTTCATAGCTTACATTTATACATGCAGACACACACTACATAGCAGACACACACACTACATAGCATACACTTATACATACAGATACACACATTTCATAGCTTACATTTATACATGCAGACACACACACTACATAGCAGACACACACACTACATAGCAGACACACACACTACATAGCACACACACACACTACATAGCAGACACACACACTACATAGCATACACTTATACATGCAGACACACACACACTACATAGCATACACTTACACATGCAGATACACACACACTACATAGCATACACTTATACATGCAGATACACACAGACACTACATTGCATACACTTACACATGCAGATACACACAGACACTACATTGCATACACTTACACATGCAGATACAAACACACACACTACATTGCATACACTTATACATGCAGATACACAAACACTACATAGCATACACTTATACATGCAGATACACACACACTACATAGCATACACTTATACATGCAGATACACACACACTACATAGCATACACTTATACATGCAGATACACACACACTACATAGCATACACTTATACATGCAGATACACAAACACTACATAGCATACACTTATACATGCAGATACACACACACACTACATAGCATACACTTATACATGCAGATACACACACACCACATAGCATACACTTACACATGCAGATACACACAGACACTACATTGCATACACTTACACATGCAGATACACACACACTACATAGCATACACTTATACATGCAGATACATAAACACTACATAGCATACACTTATACATGCAGATACACACACACACTACATAGCATACACTTATACATGCAGATACACACACACACACACTACATAGCATACACTTACACATGCAGATACACACACACACTACATAGCATACACTTATACATGCAGATACACAAACACTACATAGCATACACTTATACATGCAGATACACACACACTACATAGCATACACTTATACATGCAGATACACACACACACTACATAGCATACACTTATACATGCAGATACACACACACACACTACATAGCATACACTTACACATGCAGATACACACACACACTACATAGCATACACTTATACATGCAGATACACAAACACTACATAGCATACACTTATACATGCAGATACACACACACTACATAGCATACACTTATACATGCAGATACACACACACTACATAGCATACACTTATACATGGAATACACACACACACTACATTGCATATACAGGGAGTGCAGAATTATTAGGCAAGTTGTATTTTTGAGGATTAATTTTATTATTGAACAACAACCATGTTCTCAATGAACCCAAAAAGCTCATTAATATCAAAGCTGAATAGTTTTGGAAGTAGTTTTTAGTTTGTTTTTAGTTATAGCTATTTTAGGGGGATATCTGTGTGTGCAGGTGACTATTACTGTGCATAATTATTAGGCAACTTAACAAAAAACAAATATATACCCATTTCAATTATTTATTTTTACCAGTGAAACCAATATAACATCTCAACATTCACAAATATACATTTCTGACATTCAAAAACAAAACAAAAACAAATCAGTGACCAATATAGCCACCTTTCTTTGCAAGGACACTCAAAAGCCTGCCATGCATGGATTCTGTCAGTGTTTTGATCTGTTCACCATCAACATTGCGTGCAGCAGCAACCACAGCCTCCCAGACACTGTTCAGAGAGGTGTACTGTTTTCCCTCCTTGTAAATCTCACATTTGATAATGGACCACAGGTTCTCAAAGGGGTTCAGATCAGGTGAACAAGGAGGCCATGTCATTAGATTTTCTTCTTTTATACCCTTTCTTGCCAGCCACGCTGTGGAGTACTTGGATGCGTGTGATGGAGCATTGTCCTGCATGAAAATCATGTTTTTCTTGAAGGATGCAGACTTCTTCCTGTACCACTGCTTGAAGAAGGTGTCTTCCAGAAACTGGCAGTAGGACTGGGAGTTGAGCTTGACTCCATCCTCAACCCGAAAAGGCCCCACAAGCTCATCTTTGATGATACCAGCCCAAACCAGTACTCCACCTCCACCTTGCTGGCGTCTGAGTCGGACTGGAGCTCTCTGCCCTTTATCAATCCAGCCACGGGCCCATCCATCTGGCCCATCCTTCTGGCCCATCAAGACTCACTCTCATTTCATCAGTCCAGAAAACCTTAGAAAAATCAGTCTTGAGATATTTCTTGGCCCAGTCTTGACGTTTCAGCTTGTGTGTCTTGTTCAGTGGTGGTCGTCTTTCAGCCTTTCTTACCTTGGCCATGTCTCTGAGTATTGCACACCTTGTGCTTTTGGGCACTCCAGTGATGTTGCAGCTCTGAAATATGGCCAAACTGGTGGCAAGTGGCATCTTGGCAGCTGCACGCTTGACTTTTCTCAGTTCATGGGCAGTTATTTTGCGCCTTGGTTTTTCCACACGCTTCTTGCGACCCTGTTGACTATTTTGAATGAAACACTTGATTGTTCGATGATCACGCTTCAGAAGCTTTGCAATTTTAAGAGTGCTGCATCCCTCTGCAAGATATCTCACTATTTTTGACTTTTCTGAGCCTGTCAAGTCCTTCTTTTGACCCATTTTGCCAAAGGAAAGGAAGTTGCCTAATAATTATGCACACCTGATATAGGGTGTTGATGTCATTAGACCACACCCCTTCTCATTACAGAGATGCACATCACCTAATATGCTTAATTGGTAGTAGGCTTTCGAGCCTATACAGCTTGGAGTAAGACAACATGCATAAAGAGGATGATGTGGTCAAAATACTCATTTGCCTAATAATTCTGCACTCCCTGTACTTACACATGCAGATACACACAGACACTACATTGCATACACTTACACATGCAGATACACACACACACTACATAGCATACACTTATACATGCAGATACAAAAACACTACATAGCATACACTTATACATGCAGATACACACACACTACATAGCATACACTTATACATGCAGACACACACACACACTACATTGCATACACTTACACATGCAGATACACACAGACACTACATTGCATACACTTAAAGATGCAGATACACACACACACTACATTGCATACACTTACACATGCAGATACACACACACACTACATTGCATACACTTACACATGCAGATACACACAGACACTACATTGCATACACTTATACATGCAGATACACACAGACACTACATTGCATACACGTATACATGCAGATACACACACACACTACATTGCATACACTTATACATGCAGATACAAACACACACTACATTGCATACACTTATACATGCAGATACACACACACACTACATTGCATACACTTATACATGCAGATACACACACACACTACATTGCATACACTTATACATGCAGATACACACACACACTACATTGCATACACTTATAAATGCAGATACACACACATACTACATAGTATACACTTACACATGCAGATACACACACACTACATAGCATACACTTACACATGCAGATACACACACACTACATAGCATACACTTATACATGCAGATAAACACACACACTACATAGTATACACTTACACATGCAGATACACACAGACACTACATTGCATACATTTACACATGCAGATACACACACTACATAGCATACACTTACACATGCAGATACACACAGACACTACATTGCATACACTTACACATGCAGATACACACACACACATAGGATACACTTATACATACAGATACACCATACTTCATAGCTTACATTTATACATGCAGATACACACACTACATAGCAGACACACACACTACATAGCATACACTTATACATGCAGATACACACACACACACTACATAGCATACACTTACACATGCAGATACACACACTTCATAGCTTACATTTATACATGAAGATACACACAGACACTACATTGCATACACTTGCAGATACACAAACACTACATAGCATACACTTATACATACAGATACACACACTTCATAGCTTACATTTATACATGCAGACACACACACTACATAGCAGACACACACACTACATAGCATACACTTATACATGCAGATACACACACAAACACTACATAGTATACACTTATACATGCAGATACACACACACTACATAGCATACACTTATACATGCAGATAAACACACACACACTACATAGCATACACTTATACATGCAGATACACAAACACTACATATCATACACTTATACATGCAGATAAACATACACACTACATAGCATACACTTACACATGCAGATACACACAGACACTACATAGCATACACTTATACATGCAGATAAACACACACACTACATAGTATACACTTATACATACAGATACACAAACACACTACATAGCATACACTTATACATGCAGATAAACACACACTACATAGCATACACTTACACATGCAGATACACACACACACACTACATAGCATACACTTACACATGCAGATACACACACACACACTACATAGCATACACTTATACATGCAGATACACACACACACACTTATACATACAGATACACACACTTCATAGCTTACATTTATATATGCAGACACACACACTACATAGCAGACACACACTACATAGCATACACTTATACATACAGATACACACACTTCATAGCTTACATTTATACATGCAGATACACACACTACATAGCAGACACACACACTACATAGCAGACACACACACTACATAGCACACACACACACTACATAGCAGACACACACACTACATTGCATACACTTATACATGCAGACACACACACACTACATAGCATACACTTACACATGCAGATACACACACACTACATAGCATACACTTATACATGCAGATACACACAGACACTACATTGCATACACTTACACATGCAGATACACCACAGACACTACATTGCATACACTTACACATGCAGATACAAACACACACACTACATTGCATACACTTATACATGCAGATACACAAACACTACATAGCATACACTTATACATGCAGATACACACACACTACATAGCATACACTTATACATGCAGATACACACACACTACATAGCAAACACTTATACATGCAGATACACACACACTACATAGCATACACTTATACATGCAGATACACAAACACTACATAGCATACACTTATACATGCAGATACACACACACACTACATAGCATACACTTATACATGCAGATACACACACACCACATAGCATACACTTACACATGCAGATACACACAGACACTACATTGCATACACTTACACATGCAGATACACACACACACTACATAGCATACACTTATACATGCAGATACATAAACACTACATAGCATACACTTATACATGCAGATACACACACACACTACATAGCATACACTTATACATGCAGATACACACACACACACACTACATAGCATACACTTACACATGCAGATACACACACACACTACATAGCATACACTTATACATGCAGATACACAAACACTACATAGCATACACTTATACATGCAGATACACACACACTACATAGCATACACTTATACATGCAGATACACACACACACTACATAGCATACACTTATACATGCAGATACACACACACAC
This sequence comes from Bombina bombina, assembly GCF_027579735.1. Lineage (NCBI taxonomy): Eukaryota > Metazoa > Chordata > Amphibia > Anura > Bombinatoridae > Bombina > Bombina bombina. Next base: position 602,443,760 of record NC_069505.1, on the reverse strand, counting down.
ACTACATAGCATACACTTACACATGCAGATACACACACACACTACATAGCATACACTTACACATGCAGATACACACACACACTACATAGCATACACTTATACATGCAGATACAAAAACACTACATAGCATACAGTTATACATGCAGATACACACACACTACATAGCATACTCTTATACATGCAGACACACACACACACTACATTGCATACACTTACACATGCAGATACACACAGACACTACATTGCATACACTTATAGATGCAGATACACACACACACTACATTGCATACACTTACACATGCAGATACACACACACACTACATTGGATACACTTACACATGCAGATACACACAGACACTACATTGCATACACTTATACATGCAGATACACACACACACTACATTGCATACACTTATACATGCAGATACACACACACACTACATTGCATACACTTATACATGCAGATACAAACACACACTACATTGCATACACTTATACATGCAGATACACACACACACTACATTGCATACACTTATACATGCAGATACACACACACACTACATTGCATACACTTATACATGCAGATACACACACACACTACATTGCATACACTTATAAATGCAGATACACACACACTACATAGTATACACTTACACATGCAGATACACACACACTACATAGCATACACTTACACATGCAAATACACACACACTACATAGCATACACTTATACATGCAGATAAACATACACACACTACATTGCATACACTTACACATGCAGATACACACAGACACTACATAGCATACACTTATACATGCAGATAAACACACACACTACATTGCATACATTTACACATGCAGATACACACACACTACATAGCATACACTTACACATGCAGATACACACAGACACTACATTGCATACACTTACACATGCAGATACACACACACACATAGGATACACTTATACATACAGATACACCATACTTCATAGCTTACATTTATACATGCAGATACATAAGGGATTAAATGCCATATCCTCCTCTGTGGAAAGAATAACTTAATAACTATATACATTCTTGGTTTAACATAAACTAAACTTAGTTTCTAAACGTAGAAATAAATAACGACACCAAATAAATAACGACACAACAACTTTTTATGGTTAGAGAAAACCCGCAGGTCACGTTTATTGTGGCAACACAAGAACTAACGACCGTCTGAATAAACATGGACCAGGGGGGCGGCAATCAGGTACTAGCTAAACGTAGTAACCCATGCTAACAAGATGGGCAGTACCAGGGCGCAGGAGAAGAAGCAGAGCGTAGCTCAATACTGAAAAACAGGGAATTCTCGGCATCGGAATCACACGGGCAGGGAACACCCCAGACGCGCGTCTGGGGACTTCACCCCTGGCCGGAAGTGCCGTCACTCTACCTCGATCACATCCTGCCCCCGGACACTGTCCACCCGCCAGCCCAGGGTGCAAACCACCACTCCGTACCTGTAAGGGCCAGGATTAAAAAGGTGCGAAAACCAGATTGAAATACCTGGGGAGCTGAAACTTAACGTCCTTGGGCTTACAGAAATAGGCTGGTTAGCCCTCATCATGCCTTCGGATAGCCCTAATCCCTGGGGACCACCATAAGGACGGATCCCCCTACTGATTGCAAAATAATAAACAAAGGGAGGGAAAGGGTGGGGAAAACTTTGAGAAAAACAGCAGAAAGAGGACTTGTGCTTCCTGTACTGGGCTTAAAAAGGTAAGCTGGAACCCCTCCTCTCTTTCTGCAACATTGTTTCACACACACAACACAACACTCCCCTCCTCCGTCTTGGCCTTAACCCTTATGTGCATTCCAGGCAATTTGCCTTACATTTCCTTAAGGGATTAAATGCTATATCCTCCTCTGTGGAAAGAATAACTTAATAACTATATACATTCTTGGTTTAACATAAACTCAACTTAGTTTCTAAACGTAGAAATAAATAACGACACCAAATAAATAACGACACAACAACTTTTTATGGTTAGAGAAAACCCGCAGGTCACGTTTATTGTGGCAACACAAGAACTAACGACCGTCTGAATAAACATGGACCAGGGGGGCGGCAATCAGGTACTAGCTAAACGTAGTAACCCATGCTAACAAAATGGGCAGTACCAGGGCGCAGGAGAAGAAGCAGAGCGTAGCTCAATACTGAAAAACAGGGAATTCTCGGCATCGGAATCACACGGGCAGGGAACACCCAGACGCGCGTCTGGGGACTTCACCCCTGGCCGGAAGTGCCGTCACTCTACCTCGATCACATCCTGCCCCCGGACACTGTCCTCCCGCCACGAGATCGCCCAAATATCAAGGGCCACTCTCGCCGCCACCCAACTCACACAAATAGGAGTAGGGACTGTCGTATATCTTCAATAAACAGGTCCATGCCATGGTCCGTAAGATGGACCCCGTCGCCTCGGTACAGGCTCCGGTCAGCGGCCGTAATGAACTTGTGTTCCACAACAAAACCTCCTAGCTCACACATAAGCTTCCTAACATCTCTATTAAGCTTCTTGCGAACTTGGAACGCTGCCCTATGATTAGCCATGTGTCTCCACGTCAACCTAGGTATAATGTTTGACCAGCCCATTCTCACACCAGGCAACCAAGCTTTAAAGGTGCGCAGATCTGATTGGATCACTGCGCTCAAATCCCGGCCGGGAATTGAGCCTAGATCATTTCCACCTAAGTGGATGATCAGGACATGGGGTTTCTCCCACCGCCTCATGGCGGATTGCAGTAAACCAGGCAGATCTGCCCAGCAAAGGCCCTCTTCTCCCTAACCACCTAACGACCACCCTAGAGAATGAGAACCCTAGTTGCTGCCCTCCGGGTTGCGATGCTGCTCGGATAGCCGCCCAGTGTACGAACGAGTGCCCAACGATCCAGGCACAAAGCGGCCCACTTCTAGGCCCTGCAAAGAGAAACAAGAGTTAGGGCATATCATGACCAAGTGCCATGTGCAACATTGTCAACCTGCAAATATTAACATTGGGATATAAGTGGCCTAACGTAAATCTGATACCTCTTAGACTTCCACCTCCCAAGCGCCATTATGCGGTCAGCCGACCAGCCTAAAGTTGCCGCCGTCGTAGCAGCTCCAACCCTAAATGAGTGAGGAGCTATGGTATTGGGATTCAAACCCACTTTTTTAGCCGCCCCACCCAAAACCTTTCGAAATTGAAACCTCGTAAGGGGAGTACCATCCTGATGACTTAAAATCAAACCGCACCCACTGGACGCCTGTCCGAGAAGGTCTTCAACAGGCACTCAGGGCAGCAGGCGGAACCCGTGTGCGCGGGTAGCGACAGCCAGGCCCCCCTACCATCCTGATCGACTTTCGATCGAGGGATGAAAAGCAATACCCCATTATCCGTAAACCCTGACGTGCTCCGCCAGGACACCACCCACTTTCGCCAACTTAGACTGCGGGACCAATTTCCCCCACTCGGATGTGCGCCATGAAACGCTATGGCGAACGTCGCGGAAAAAAGCCGCACCTCGTAGTCTGAGGAACATACCTCCGGTAGAACACGAAGCAGGAGGACCAACCTGTCCGCCGTTATGGGTTCCCTAACGTCCGGACACCGCACTTCCGTCCTTCCCCAACCCCTCAGTATTTGACAAATCAAAAACGTTTTGGAAGAGTCCGTCAGCGTGAATAGTTTTACAGAAAAAGGACACCGCCGCTAACCGCGCGGATACCGCCCCTTTCTTAGCTAGCTTAGTCCTAAGCTCCGCGAGCCAGCGCAATAGCCAATCTTGCTCACCAGCACAAGAAGGAAATCCTTGGACATCACAGAAGAATACCCATTCTTCCCAGTACCTTACATAGGACTTCCAAGTGGAAGGTGCCAGGGACGCCTTCAGCACCGGAATCAGGGACTGCCATCCAAAGCCACCTGCCAAAGAAAAGGGGGACAGGGAAAGCCATGAGTGGCAGCCTCAGGAGCACATTTCCTAAAATTTTTCCATTGAAAGCGAGATAGTGCATCAGCAATAACGTTATCAACCCCTGGGGACATGCCTAGCCTGAAACTCAATGTTCCGCTTAAGGCATCTCAAAACCAGAATCCTCAGATATTGAATTACTGTGGTGAGGAAGAAGAAAGACCGTTAATGGCAAAAACCACGCTCAAATTGTCCGTCCAAAAAATGACGGAACGGTTTTCGAGCTTGTCCCCCCCAGATCTCTCCAACGCCACCAGAATGGGGAAAAGCTCCAGAAGGCACATGTTCCTGGTCAGGCCCCTGGCCGCCCACTCGACCGGCCAAGGTTCGGCGCTCCACTCACCATTGAAATAGGCGCCGTATCCAAAACCCCCAGCAGCATCAGTAAAGAGGTGCAGGTCTCGAGCCGGAGTCTGAGGGGTTCTCCAAATACAGATCCCATTGAAATCCCTGAGAAACAGATCCCAGACATGGAGGTCTTCCTTCATGTCATTATTAACCATTAGTTTGTCTTGGGAGAAGTAACCTCCCGGCAACATGCGCTCCATTCTCTTCAGGAAAATCCTCCCCATCGGGATGACCCTCCCTGCAAAGTTGAGCAGACCCAAAACAGATTGAAGCTCTTTCAGCGTGCAAAACTGTGCCGCTGCGAGTCTCCTGACTTCTGTCAACATCTTCTGGACTTTATCCACCGGAAGCCTACATTCCTGGGCTACCGAATCAATTTCGATACCCAGGAAAGTAAGACACGTGCAAGGGCCCTCCGTTTTGTCTTCTGCTAAGGGGACTCCAAATTTCTCCATCAACAGCCGCATGGCGTAAAGGAGCAGCTCACATTCCCTAGATTCCTGTCTACCTACCAGGAGAAAGTCGTCCAAGTAGTGAGCAATCCTATCTTCCCCTGTCACTTCCGCAACAGCCCAATGCAAAAAGGAACTAAACGCCTCAAAATAGGTGCAGGAAATGGAACACCCCATGGGCAAACAACGGTCGACATAATAGTGTCCGTTGAAGAAACATCCCATTAAATAAAATGATGCGGGGTGGATCGGCAAGAGTCTGAAAGCAGACTCGATGTCAAGCTTGGCCAGTAATGCCCCTTGACCCGATCTCCGTACCACTTGTAAAGCATCATCAAATGACTGGTAATATACCGTACTCAAGTCCTGAGGAATGGCGTCATTAACCGACTTACCTTTTGGGTAGGAAAGATGTTGTATCATCCTAAATTTTCCCGGGTCCTTTTGGGCACAACCCCTAGAGGCGAGATAACCAATCCCGGCATAGGTCTCTCCCTAAACGGGCCAGCCATTCTACCCAGTGAAACCTCCTTACCCAATTTCTCCTTCAATGCCTCTGGGAACAGGGAGGCAGATTTCAGGTTCCTGCGAGAAGCCGCACCCGAAACCGGACCTTGTACGGGGATAACAAAACCTTCCCGAGCCCTGACTCCAACAAGGCCGCCGCCACCCTATCGGGGTAGAGCGTGAGCCACGTACTAATTGCGGCCACCTTCAGCGGGGTGTCCACTCTTAGCGACAGCAGGGCCTCTTGGCCCAGTCCTGTCCTGTTTGTCCCCTTTTTTAACGCAATCCGCGGCTGGGTGAAATCCCCCGCAGATGTGACAAGCGTGCCGAAAGGAAACACGCGGTTCCCAACGTGCATTGTTTGTCCTGGAATTTCCAACAGACCCCTGCTGGGCGTCTGCAAAATCTATTGGCGGGTCGAAACTGTGTTGCACCCGCCGGGGAACCAGAAGTACCTTGCGATTTCTCGGGACCCAGCCGGGCCCAGAGTTGCATTTCTACGCACACCAAAATCCAACAGTGGATTACCCACCATCTTTATGCGGAACTCCTCGTCATAATCACGCCAGGCACCATCGCGATAATTATCAGCAAATGATCTCCATGTTTTCCATGTATTTCAACACGGCTAAACACTGGTCCGGCCATTTCTGCAAGTAGCAAGACGCATATGATCCTGAAACAACGGCGCCACTCGTGAAACGTGTCTGGGCGCCTGGTACTTCTTGGGGCCTGTCCCATCCTCCGCTCTCGCCTTCTGCCTTAGGGCTTCCACCGAGAGCTCGAAGATGTTAACAAACTTCCCCTCTTGAATCTCCGCACTGTCTTAGTCTTCAAATGCTCGTGCAGGATCATAGGAAGACCAGGACCTAGTGTCCCCTTGGAGCGCCACCTTCCGATTAACGGGCCTCCCCACCCCACTTACGCGAAGTCTGGGTTGGGCCGCCCTATCGGACCCTATCAGAGGCAATATAGTCATAACGGTCATGCAAACCCCCTTTTGCTGATCTCTTCTCTTCAGTTAACCATCTAAGCATCTTATACATTCGTTTATTGCCCTTCCCATGCAACCCCAGGCTCCTTATCTTTTCTGACCCAGAATCATCCGAGGATGAGGTAAAACCCCGCAACCCCACTGAAACTGATGACTCACCATCTCTCACACCGATCCTGTTTGGAATCGCCACGACTCCCGAAGTAGAAGGACGCTCATCCTCTGACACCATGGAGTCCCGGGCCGCTCTCAGCACCTCTCTCCAACCCGCTGTCTGAATCTCCTGATGTAGCCATGTCACTTTCCTGCAAAAGAGATTGCCTGAGAGGAGTACCACGAAGGGGAAGGTCTGCTCTACCTACCCCTCCCCCTGTGCCCAGACCGCTCATTCATCCCCTCATACACATCCTGGTTGCCTTCGCAACCTGCAACTTCATCATACACACCCTGCTCATCTTCTGTAAAGTCCTCTATCTCTTCACTAAATGTACTGATTTCTGGGTGATAGGGGTGGCTTTCTTACGCCTAGTCGATTGCAACCGCTAAATCTAAACTCTGAAACTGTTCTGGTGAACCATGTTGTGGTAGAAGACCTAGTTACTACCTTCCTCGCTGCTGCCAGGGGGATGCCCCCGAAGCCTGAGGCCTAGCCCTTACACTCTCACTAATTTGCGCGCCAAACGCGCTGCCTGCAACGGGCACCGCCTTTGCCCCCAGAAACCTTACTATTACCGCCAGCGCTCTTAAGCGTACTCCCTAGCGGGCCCAATAGGTGATGCCTCACCTTTATAATTGCCCGATGGGGCCTTTGCCCCTTGACGAGGATTACTACCCGACTGGGCCGTCCGACCCTTGCCGGGCCGCAATGCCCATTGTAACCTGCCCACGGGGGGCCTCCAACGGGGACCCCCGGGTTCATTTGACCAGAGTAATGCCCCCCCTGAGATAACTCCTCCATTGATTCACAATTAGCCTCCTCGTGAAAACCATCCCCCACAAGTGCAACCCCTGTAGGCCCCATCGCATCAGCAGAATTGCCCCCCGGAGCATAAGTTCCCCCCCGCGGCACTCCTCTCTTACCTTGGACGCCACGCGGGGAACTCGATCTGCTCCGCTTCGATGACCGCTGACTAATGGCGGGACCGGCAGTGACGTCACAGGAAATGACGTCACCGGAAGTCCCGCCCTCGGAGGACCGCAAACCGGAAGTCGCCGCCGATGGAGGAACAGTCGACGCGGGAGCCTGTGCAATCACCGCCGGAGGACCAAGGACCACGTGGGACGCACCCGAGCCGCGGACAAGGATGAGGGCCCACATCTGGAAAAGGGATACCGCAGCCGCGATGGAGTCCTGGGACATCGGAGACGACGTCGCAGGTAAGGCCGAACTGCTCCCACTAAAACCGCCAACTACTGGGGCAAAAGAGTAAGGCCCGTAAGGGCCAGGGACCCGCAACGCCACAAGGGCCTAGAAGGGCCCGCCGCAACCACGCTAGGGGGAGGGAGGCTTAACAAGGGTGATGGAAGGGCAGGGAACCGCAGCGCTAGTGGCTGGAGACCGAATAGCGGACCTAGCAGGGACCCCCGCTTTACCCGGCTACCTTAGGGGGACATGTGGGCCTACGAAGGCCAGAAGCGGGCCCCGGCAGGGCCCGACATACTAATTGAATCGGGGCCTATGCCCGCACTGACCCCCCGCAAAGAGGGCTCACTCCCGGCCGCATGGCCGACGGGCTCAGACGCACCATCTGGTTGCCAGCACCAACCCCCCATATTGCTCACCAATGAAAGCACCTCTAGCAAAGCCTGAATCAGAAATTTCCCCCCCACCGGCCCCAACCTCCCCCGTAGATTGATCAAGGGAAGGGGCAAGGGAGGAGGAAAGTAAAGGGGTTCGACCCACCGTTTCTGGCGATGGAGGAATCCACTCCGCTGCTTCATCGCTGTCATCAACCACTTCTCTCTCTGCAGGTTCCTCCCTAGCCTCCATGATTCGCTTTGGAGGGTGCTTTAGATCTCCTTGAACGTCTCATGTGAACACTTTGAGAAAAACAGCAGAAAGAGGACTTGTGCTTCCTGTACTGGGCTTAAAAAGGTAAGCTGGAACCCCTCCTCTCTTTCTGCAACATTGTTTCACACACACAACACAACACTCCCCTCCTCCGTCTTGGCCTTAACCCTTATGTCATTCCAGGCAATTTGCCTTACATTTCCTCACACTACATAGCAGACACACACACTACATAGCATACACTTATACATGCAGATACACACACACACACTACATAGCATACACTTACACATGCAGATACACACACTTCATAGCTTACATTTATACATGCAGATACACACAGACACTACATTGCATACACTTGCAGATACACAAACACTACATAGCATACACTTATACATAC